>NC_084966.1:961301-1176301 GCF_949316205.1 Platichthys flesus | reverse complement strand
GACAAGGCCCTATGTCACCCGATGCATTAACGGGGAAAAATGGCAACGGCTCAATACTTACATTGTCCACGGCCGAGCCAGAGAGAGAGAGAGAGAGAGAGAGAGGGGGAGAGAATGGAGGGAGAGGGCTGAGGCAGAAATGGATTACTGGGGACAGAGAAGGAAGAAGAGAAAAGATATTAGGAAAAAAGAGAGATGGAGGGGAAGAGGTGGAGAAGATGGATCTGGACACTTTCGAAATGAGCTCAGAGAAAAGAGCATTTACAGTAGAGCAGGTCCATATGAATGCTAATGCTGCGGCGCTGCCACTCTCACAAATACAAGATTGTGTCTCTCTCTCTCTTTCACATCTGCTTTTTTTTACTGCCTCACACAACCTCACACAACCTGAACCAATGCTGTGTGTGTGTGTGTGAGTGTGTGTTTGCTGGAGGCTTTTATTGACTTTAGAGAGTTGTTTTCTTCTGACTTTTCACCTCTACCCTATGATCTTTTGTCACCACGCACACAGACACACACCCACCCACCCACACACACACACACACACACACACACACAGACACAAAAACACACACACTTGCCGGTAGGTAGGTTTCAATAACAGATTATTACAGACGCTCGCTAACCTTTCATCACACTCACACGCAGGTTTATTGATCTGACCAATTTTAGATCCCGCTGCAGACTTCCTTTAAGTTTGTTGCTGCCCTTAAATCATTTCTTCTAATAACTCATCTGTGTGAGTGTATGTGGTCAGCAGATCTCATTTATCACCGTCGCCCGGTCCCCTCTCAGCCGTTTGTGCCACGCAGCCTGAACCCGCAGCGATATGGAGGCTCAGCGAGCAGAGGAAGCACTAATCTTTACAGAGCCAACGATCCATAAAGCAATATGGGAGTTTATGAGCTCTCAATGTTGTTCAATACAGGGGCAAGTTCAACTATGCACTAGTCCACTGTGTTTTCTTTATTTCCTTCATTTTGAAAGTCTTGTTCGTGGACGTAGAGAATCTGGACTCGGGCTTCTGAAGAATGTTCAGCAGGAGTTTTTAAAGGGCACGACAGGAGGTGAAGTGACCTCTGACAGACGCCAATCATGTGACTTCCACCTGTAAAACCAATCAATCAATCAATCAATCAATCAACCAGGCTTTATTTATGAGGCAGGTTTAAATATCACATTAGAAATGAGGCAACACCAAAAAAAACACATCTTTGAACAAAAGAGATTTAACGTCTACTTGGATTTATCAGAACAATTGATAGAAAGATTAAATCAGTTTGACGGTGGAAAATAGTCGTTGATGAGATTCAGAAGTCACAGACAAACTTTAATGAGCGTTTTAATTAAAATGAGCCAAACTCCATTCCAGTGTCTGCCACACACCCCGGCAAACAAACCTGCAGCCGTGCCCGTGGTGACGCGGTGCCGGCGCCAGCTGAACGCAGCAGATGGCGGCAGGACCGGGGCCCGGGAGGCTGGCTGCCTGGTGGAAGGGCTGGCAGCGACGGAAAGAGAAGCTTGATGGGTGGAAAGCGGTGGAGCTAATTACAGTGGTGGAGTCAACTGTGATGCTTCTATCATCGCGGCTGCGGACGAACTTAGATAACAAAGATATGGAAGCTTTTGTTCTGTGTCAGGAGAACATGGAGAACCTCACTCGTGTTTTTCTATCTCATGCCTTCTCTTATTCCTCTTGCATAACACAGCCCATGTGGAGCTCAGTATAGGAGCTGCAGGTGTAGCTGCCTGTAGCGTGGATTAGTGTCAGGATTTGTGTGTGTGTGTGTGTGTGTGTGATCGTGCACTGTCATGGTTTGGTTTGTGCGTGCGGCTAAAACCAACAGAAGAGACCCGACCCCTTCTAATTTGCCCGTCCTCCTTACACACACGCCGATTGAAACCGTCTCCACTCGCTGGAATATCTTCAAAGTCGTGTAATCTGGTCGGCAGAGTGAAGTCTCTGAGTGAAACCCTGTGGAAAGGTCAACCAATGCAATTTGAATATCTTTGATTAAACAGCGTGCCGGTGCCAGACCCAGACTGTAGGTCAGTGCCTCAGAGAAATGATACTCACCCCTGTCACCCCACTTGTCTCCCTCTCTCGGAGTCTTGACACTTGCAGCTGCCTGATTGTAGAGGGTCACTCGTCCCCACCTACTGTCTCTGCCTTTGTCTGTCCTCTCTGTCTGTCGGTCCCCCCTCCTTCACCTCACAGAGCTGCGGTCCTCAAACGCTCGTGCCCTGAATGTGTCCTCGCTCGCTCGCTGTCCCTTCATTATCTCGCGGATTCTCACATTCCTTCAGAAACTTAGCCGTTGAACCGTGCATCTGCCGCCGGACGTCTCACCACGAGCCGCCTGTGAGTGCAGTCAGAGAATCAAGCTCGCTTGACTGAAGCTCGAAGGAGAAACTCTGGGGAATAGAAATGCATAAATCTTTCACTGGGGGGGAAAAAGCAGTTTAACCTATCTATGTTAGCTGCTCTGACCTGTAAGTATTAAGATATCTAGTTAACCTGAACGACAGAAACATTTCCATTACTCTACTTATTCTTGTTTCTAACAAACAACGCTGTGTTTGGGATATTTCACCTCTGAAATGACACATCCTCTATGTTCCCCTCTCTGCCTGCAGTTTGCCCCGGCACGGAGAACAAGCTCAGCACTCTGTCAGACCTGGACCAGCAGTACCGCACCCTGAAGAAGCTCTACGAGAACTGTGAGGTGGTGATGGGCAACCTGGAGATCACCAGCATCGATCGGAACCGCAACCTCTCCTTCCTCAAGGTAGGACCGGCTAAAAGTCCTTGTGTCGGGTTTGTTTCCTTCACAGGAACATCGTGGTGTTCGTGTGAGGGCGGAGGGAGAAGGAGAAATGCTGAGTTGGAATGTTTTAGCTTCAGAGAGCTTCAGCACCACACAGAGAGAGAGAGACAGACTGAAATGGAGCCTGACAAACAAACAGACGCCTGTGACTGACTCATTCTATATTTGGAATAAACTCAATAGTTCAGCTTATAATGTCCCTTATGCTAACATGGAGAGGGATGGGTTGTAGCCATACTGCAGCCAGCCACCAGGGGGCAATCATCCTTATTTACGGTGTATAGTCAGACACAGTGTTTCAGCACCGCGGACAGAGGCAGAACTGGAGTCTGGTTTTTCAGCACCACGGACAGAGACACCGATGGAAGTCTCATTCTGTAGCTGTAGAGAAACAAGGACTCCACTTGTACATCTGTCTTTCATGCAGATGAATATATGACCAGCGTCTTATTGTGAAAAGCCGTGGATGCTGATTGAAGCCAGGGCACCACAGCGTCACACAGGACAGTGGAACTAATGATAAGAGGCTCTGGTAACAATCGCTCTGGGGAAACGAGCGGCACTCTGAATGTAGAGTGCCGTCACCGTTCCCCTCGGACACACTCGTCCCTCGGGTCTGCCGCTGCTCTCTTTCTCTCTCTGTCTGTGTGTGTCTGTGTGTGTGTGTGTGTGTGTGTGTGTGTGTGTGTGCATTTCCATCCCCTGCTGTTTAATGAAGTGAGGTGTAGTCTAATTACTGGGCCATCGCTATCAAATGAATACCATAAACAGTCCCATTAGGCCCAGCGTCATTAGGGAAACAATTAGGCATCTGGGGGATTGTTAAGTGGATGTGGGGGGGGGAGGATTTGGGAGCTTCGTGGTTGCCATGGTAACTCTGTAGCTATCACCCTATTGGTCACAAAGAAGCGAGAGAGACAACCTGGAAAACATATTTCACTTTTAATGGACAACTTTACAATTTTAGATTTTAAACAGAAGAATTAACGATTTCAGCCGCGATTCTGAGAAATGTTTTCCTGCCCGTTTGGGCCCTAAAGGGCGACACACACACACACACACACACACACACACACACACACACACACACACACACTGGCAGGTTCACACAAAGTTCAACATCAACATGCACACACTTTACACACCACGTGCGTATACCTCCAGAGCTGCAGGCAGTCAGGGAATGGCTCAGGAGAACTGATTCACTCGGACTCCTCCCAGGCTGCGGCTTCCAACACACTGCAGTGTGTCTGTGCACAGTGAGTGTGCACAGTGTGTGTGCACAGTGAGTGTGTCTGCACGAGTGGATGGACATGGTGTGGATGCAGCGAAGGAGGAGAGAAGAGGAGGAGGAGGGAGAAGATCCAGAGAAGAGCTAGAGGGCTGTCACTTTTATGGCTGGCAGAAACAGCTGCTGTGCTAAAATTACAATGCTCAGCTACCGTGCCGTGGGGTTGTGTGTTTATGCCTTGTGTACTGTGTATCTGTGTGTGTCTGTGTGTGTGTGAGGAGAGGAGAGGGCAAGCCAGGGCAGGGATGGAGGGCGGGGGGGGGGCTGGTGATCTTTGCCTGGCGAGAGGCTGACAGTTAGACGGATGAGGCGGCTCCGCAGCCTCCTCCAGACCACATCTCTCGGACTTCCTGATATTTCAGTGGATTCACGGTGAGGAGCAGAAATAATTTTCCTGTCTGTATCAGATCAGGGTCGGTTTGCTCCCCACAAATAAACCCCAGTGTTTGATTTAACAGCCCCCCCATCACGTCGCTGAGTTATTTCCTGCTGTGAAACACCATGAATGCGACTGTGGTGCAGGTTTAAAGGAGGAGATGACAGTGTAAAGTTGGATTATATATAATATCAGATATGAGGGTTGAATTATTACAGATCTATAAGATTTCAAAACTGGGCTTTATACAAACATATAGAATCAGAGACATTCTGAAGGGGTTTCGACGTCAATGGGAAACATTTCTAAAAAAAACATTTTTAGAAATGTTCCTAATCCGTGTTTCCTCAGACTTGAACCATGTTTTTATAATTGAAATAAACTTTAAAGAGTAAAATCTAGTGTATTTATAGACACTCTCATAAATAAATAGATACAATTTTGTATTAATGCTTTAAGAACTGAAGCATGAAAAGGTACACACGTGTTTTGATTGAATATATAGAAATTAAATAACAAAACATATTGTCTTTAATTTGCTTTGGAAACACAGAGGTTTGGTTTTGTAACTCCTTCATATTAATATTTTCATCTTCTCTTTTTAAATCACATTTACCAACTTTCTTCTGGATGAATCTCGTCCACACTATTATTATTACAAGGACTGAAACTCCGTGGTGAAGCATCAGAGCTGATTTAGAATTCTTCCTGCCGCAGGATCAACTCCCTAAATCCTTAAAGTCCGTGTGTGTAGTCACAGGTGTCTGATGGGTGTGTGTCTGTGCAGCCTCGTGGCGTCCCCCCCCCACCCCCTGCTTCTCTGGCCGCCCCCCCGTCTGTCACTCAGGATGACCCCTTCTCCCCGAAGTGAGGCGGGTGGCAGAACAACCAGCTAATGATGTCACCTAGGCTGAAGGGCTCTTCATTAAAGCCGGATCAATCTGGCCGCCAGTGCCACGAAACACACGGCGCCGCGCCAGGGCTGCAGCTGAGAGCAGGGGGCTGAGGGGAAGTCCCCCCCCAACACACACACAGACACACACAGACACACACACACACACACACAGCTCCAGCACCAGGAGGGAGATGAATGACGTGGCCACTGAGGTGTATACTTCATGTCTACATGCAGACACAGACACTCTTTACTCAGCTTATCTCTGGCAAACACCAGCCGGGAGAGACAGAGACAAAAGAGAGATACTGCTCCTCTCTTCTCTTTTTTTCACCCGGCACTCATTTCCAATTAGTTTTTTCTTTTTTCTGAAGAGAGATGGAGGGGGGGGGGGGGTTAACGTGGCTCTGCGAGTTCAGCTCCGCCGCCGAGCAGCCGAGCGGAGCAGAGAACGAGCAGATGAGAGGGGGAGAAGAGAAAAGAGGCTCCTCACACCAAAGGCTTCCCATTTTCCTTGGGCTGTATTTCAGCTGCGGATGAAAGCGCTCAGTGGATCTGCAGCTCAGCTCTTCTCAAACAGAACATCCTCACAAATCTATGGTGGAGGCGTTGTTCCTCCTCGCCGCTCCTGGCAGCGGGACGCCGTTTACAGGAAGTAAATGTTTCTCTCACAGCGACACATTCAAACTTTCATTCTCCCTCGACTGAAACTTGCAGGGCCCCCCCCCCCCTCCCCCCTCATGTCCTTCGTCTAACCTATGAGATTAGAGTGCCAGTCGGAGAGTGATGCTTGTGTGTGTCATTATTCAGCTCTCATCTGATCGCTGCTCCCGCTCTCTGAGAGTGTGACCCTCTGCTATTCATTCACTGTGAGCCTCTAATTCAGATCCTCTCTGTCGCAGCGGCTTCACACGTCCGTCCTTCAAACTGCGCTCGCTCTTCATCCACGCTCTGTTTCTCTAAATGCCACTCGACGGCTCTATGGTTCTGATTGTGGCTTCTCTACGTTCAGTTAAGAGGAATCTTTCTGCAGATACTGGACCACAGAAGGTTCAGTTCAGATTTGAAGTCCTGTCTTTCTGTTAACTCGTCATATATCTCTTCCTGTGAAACCCTTTGAACTGTTTGATGACTCATCCGGCTCGTTTGCCCAATCACTGATCCTTCTGGAATATTCAGTTTCCTCCTGGCAGGTAGCACCGGTCACGACATGTCGGCTCTGCCACAGAGAGCACGACGCTACCTGAACCAAATCAAAATCCACGATCACAGTCCAGATTTATGTTCCTGTCGTTGCGTGCTCTGCCAAGTTGAATCTCTGGCCCTCGCCTCAAACCTCAGTGTTCGATGTCGTTCACCGGCCACACCTCATGATTTATTAAGAAGCAGTTTCTGTGGCGTTTATCAATAAACCAACTTCTGCAGCTCCTCAGAACCAGAGGCGTTGTGTTGTGATTGTGCCTGAAAACAAGTGGATGGAAGATTGGTCGGTTGATTTGTGTCTATTCACTTGAAGCCGTGTGAAGTATCTATTGGAAAGTCATTGTTTGCTCCCCCCCCCCAGCTGTTTCACCATGGGGACTCTGTGCTTCGGGTGTTGTAGGGGGGTCGGGGGGGCGACCTCCCCCTGACAGTGACAGCTGTTATTTACATGGTGACACGCAGAACGCCAGAGGAGAAGGTCAGTGATGAGGTCGAGTGCTGCTCTCTTCTCGCTCGCCATCGACGCTTCACGCTGTCGTGCTCCACGCCGCACAATGGCTGCTGTCAGAGCGCCTCTTCACCGAATGATGACCCCGAGCCGGTGGCTGGAGAGGTGCGTGCTGGCCAGGAGAATGGAACAGTTTCATTAGCCTCTGAACCAGCTGAGGAGCTCATAGGAGGAAGGGACTGGTTCCTGCAAAAGGCTGCGAGCGTCTCGCGGGCGCCGGCGGCGTCGGCATAATTACAGCTCTTAACACTGGGAAAATGATCACCCTGCTACATCCCAGTACCACCAGTACCTTACAGGCCGTTGATTGTGGGATAATGGAGATGTGCAAAGTCCACAAGAAGAAAAATAATATAACATTTAAGTCTTTTGTTTCATTTGTAGTCTTTTCTTTGGCGCTTTCACGAGAGAGAAACGGTTTCCTGCAGTTGAGTCATTTGTTCGTCGGAGAGAGAGAATGAAAGAGGAGAGGAAGACAGAACGTCTGAGAACAAAACTTCCATTTGATAATAACTGGGAACTGGTTTGAGTTTGGACATTTTCTAAAGTTTATATGAATCTTAAATATTTTTTTAAATAAGTCCGATCAAATTTGAGAGATCTGGAGCAGATTGTTAGAGACTGCCTTGGTGAAGGATTATAATTCTACTGGTTAGAGTTTGTTAAAAATCAGGAACCTTCTCTAGAATATAATAAAGTATTTATTCATATCCCAGACAAACTGAGGTGTAACTGCAGGAGAGCCAGTGAATCACTGAACATGCTCCTAACACAGAGCGACTTGTTGACACAGCTGAAAACTCACTTTTAAGAAAGTGTCAAGATAAACAGACCCAACTCAGAATGTGGGTCCTCCTCTGCTGGCCCCGGCTCCTGTGGGAGTTCAGCTGCTCCTCAGTGTGGACGCTGGGATGTCTCCTGCCCCGGGGGGGTCTTGGTCGGTGGGACGAGAGAGACACCGCTCCTGCTCATTACTGGGCTGCTGCTTGTCTCGCCTGCAGCACTGGGAGCTGTTGTTCCAGTGCAGAGGGGCCACAGAACCAGAGCACTCACACAAACTGCAGATATTATGGAAACATATGCACTTACGCACATTAAACATGCACACACACACAAGCTGCCGACAGTTTGTCCTGTCCTGATGGAAGCAGACACGGTGCACAGCCGAGGTCTCCGAGGTGGAATTAGAGTCTCGCTGGCTGCTCGGCGTGGGGGGGGGGGGGGGGAGTGATTACCGTTACATTAAAAGGTACGACCATAAAAGCGCGCCACGACCGAACCCTCGCAATTCATCAAAGCGATCCCACGGCGCGTCTTTTGCTTATCAAATTGTAAAATATTGTCCGTGACACGGGCGTAACAGGGGCGTAATTAATGCACTAAATCAATTCTGGATCGCTCAGCGCGCAGTGGCCCTGCTGGGACGCCGTCATTACCGCAAATTATGGTGGCAGATGCACGGGGCCAAGAGGAATGGATGAAGTTCCCCCACAGCCGATCCTGCTCCCACCTGCTCCGACTCACCGAGCGGGAAACAGAGAGCAAATAGTTTGATTAGCGAGCGCTGTTTAGATTTTCATGTCCTGGAACCGAGCCGTGGGTTTTAATGACGAGGTCTGAAGACGTGAGTTCAAGAGATGAGATCATGAGTCGGATCTTTTCTTTTTGTTTAGAGACGTTGTTTTCTGCCACGGGGTTTTGAGAAAGGGAAATGGAGAGGACAGGCCGTGAGCCCCCCCCCCCCCTCGTTGAGAAACACAAATGAATAATGGAGTTTCTCTCGTCCCAGTCTTGTCTCCAACAACTTCCCATGAACTTTGTGAAATCTTCAGATCTCGGCTGAGAACTTATGAATAGTAACATTATGAGAACAGCCGAGCAGAAAGGAAGTTTCATGTCTGGCAGAGTTTAGAGGATCTCGTGCAACCGGGGCCGAGTTCACATGGTTTCATGAAGGACTCGTTATTTATGAATATTGTATTTTCTACTGATTCCAGTTGTTGATTAAAGCAGCGTGTTTGCATGTGAACTCTCAGTCCCACGCTTTACAGAGCGTTCTGCATCTTTTACTCTCTCACTGTGACATGAAACAAAAATAAACACGTACTCATTATGCACAGGAGCAGTGGATCATCAGGAGCAGGAGATGAGCAAAGGAACTGGAATTGAAGATAAATCACAGAATGGTGGGGGGGGGTGGGGTGTCAACAGGAGAAGTGATGATTCCCTCTCCTCGTCTTGTTGGTCTGAAGCCGATCAGTTCCTCCACCAGCAGCTGGGCCACAGCAGTGAAGCGTGGGCCTCACTTTGCTCTAAAAGCCTCCTCTCAACGCTGATAGGATGATTGTGCATCAAGTGTGTGTTGTGTGTGCAGGTTGTTGGCATTTTTCATACATTTGCCGTCATGCCAGGTGGCGCCTGAACGCTCACTTGAGCAGTAAATGGGACAGAACCTGCGTGTGCTCTCATCGGTGTGATACCTTAATACCACAGTGATGCTGTCGTGCTCCCGGCCCCGCTCCCGCTCGGCATGCTGGGACGTTTCTCCCTCGGCCTCCTCTCAGTGCACATCACGTCTGTGACATCGATCGCTCCGTTCAGAGCACTCAGCCCCCCCCCCTCTTCACATATTAAAAAGGCATGTTAGCCGCAGATTAATTTATGGCTGTTTGTAAATTGTTGCTCCCGATGCCTTTTTTATATCTGCGCCTTGCAGCTGGCTCAGGGAAAATCACCCTGCTCCTGCTCCTGCTCCTGCTCCTGCTCCTGCTCCTGCTCCTGCTCCTGCTCCTGCTCCTGCTCCTGCTCCTGCTCCTGCTCCTGCTCCTGTGTGAAAGTCGGTTGGTGTGAGTGTGTTTGTGTTAGTGTGGTGCTCCTCTGCTCAAAGTCCTGCTGCAGGTACCAGTCTCAGCCTGTACGTGGACAGTGTCTCTTATAACTGCACTCCTCCATCTTCACCTTTTATCTCCTGTACCTTCACACCAGGAGAAGAGAAGAGAGTTCTTATAGATGCTCAAAGACAAAGGCTGAAAACAACTTCTCTCCTTTCTGCAAAACGCTGTCAGGCTCAAACTGCCTCGTCCTGAAACCCCATCAGAACACCATGAAGCCTCCTGGTTTATTCCATCTCATTACTTTCTCTTTCTGCCACTCTGAATTGACTGTAATTCCATTAGAGCTATTCTCAGGTCCGTCCTGTTAAGTATTACCAAGTGTATCAGACACATTCTTGAAATATGTATGCAGATAGCACACACTCTTCTTCTATATTCCTCAACTTCTGCCTCTGGAGATATTCCCACGCTGGCTGAAAACGTCTGGAAAGCATTTCCCTCCTGCTCAGTAATCTGCTCTGCTAGCGGCTGTCGGCTGGAACCCGGTGTGTCTCGGTGTCTGAAAGGAAGCTGCTTTGTTTGTCTCCTATAAGACTCACAGCATTAATATAAAGAATAAAGTATATAATAGCGTCACGCTTTAGTTTCAGTTTTATTTGATTGCAGCGCAGCTTTTTGCCCCGACCAGGATTTCATATTTTTAAAAACTTCTTCTCACAAAGCAGAGAGTATGATGAATGTTTGAATTGTCAGATAAACCCTGGACTGAAAGCATCACCTGTACGTCACGGTGATGCCTCTGTCTCCTCCACCTCCTCTCCTCCTCCATCTTCTCTCTCCTCCACCTCCTCTCCTCCTCACGTTGTCTTGAACATCGTCTCCTTCCACCTCCTCTCTTTCCGTCAGGAGTTTTTCACCGTGCTCTGCTCAATCGCCCTCGTTTGAAGTGGCACAGAATCCCCATCGAGTTTCACTGGTGCCACAGCAAAGTGACTCAGACTCACCAGCTCCGTCTCCGTGATGTCAGCCACATGCACAGAATCTGCGTCAAGGCACAAACCAGCCTGCAGGCGGCCGCAGCTCCGAAGGGCTTCCTCCCCCGCTGAGAAATGAAATCACTTTTTGCAGTTTGTGATTGGCTGAGATAACTAACACATGCACACTAACACACACACACACACACACACAACCACACACACCACACACTCATCTACTGAGCGTAATATGAGTGATCTTTGAAATTCAGGTTGGAGCACTCGGCTGACGATTTCAATAAAGGTGCATTCTGTCTATTTACCCAGCCGGGGAGAAGTACCCGGTATCTGTCATGAGTGCTTCATCTCCGACTCCATCATGCAGCCAGATTGATTTATAACACCAGCATCTGCAGGTGATCGTGCACACACACATACACAAACACCTTGTGTTGCCACAAATCAGGACATCCATCTCCGATTAGGGCAATTTGATTCCAGAGCCATGGAGGAGTTCAGAGCTGAAACGTGGCCGGCATCAGGCCTCCACCATCATTTTGTACTGGAGGGAAAATGGCTAACAAATAACACACACGCACACACACACACACACACACACACACACACACACACACACACACACTTCTGTGCACTCACACTATATAAGGAGACAAGACAGATAAAATCTGACATGGTTGTAATCAGTCCCACAGCTGCCGGCTTACCTGCACAGAATATATATAAAGTTCACAAACTCTACTTTTCAACCAGGAGAGAAAAGAGTGAAGAGCCTCTGGTGTGATAATTATAATGTTGTTATTTAAATTAAGATCTTTACGTCTTCTACAAGATCTGAACCAAAAACCAGCAGACCTGATGAGCAGAGCTGCAAAAACGAAACCACATTTTAAAAAGTCTTTACTTTGACAAATCATTATCTGTGAGAGTTCCTCGTGTTCACGTCTCTTCCTGGTTCTTTAAATCTTCCACTCAGTCGGGTCGTCCTCTGCTCGGTGAGGACGTCTCCACCGGGGGCAGGCAGCTGCAGACTGAGACCAGGGGTGGACACGGTGACATGTTTCTGATATGGAGCCTGCTCTAAACCTGGCACTAAACTAAAGTTAATATCATTTAAACGTTTCTTCTCCGTGGACCGAGAGTCCAAGTTCTTCTGATTCACCTCCTCAGTGTGAATTCATTTATCATCCAGACAAACTCCTCCCTCGTCCACCGACGGCTGCAACCAGCTGTGCATCAGGTCCAAGCTCCTGAAGGGGCCGTTAAACCCCTTCCTCCTCCCCAGAGCAGTGAAGTGACCCTGGCCCTCCGAGGCCCCTGAGCCCCCCCTCTTCCTCTCCTTTGGCCGGGCCCCTGCAGATTGGCCCCGTCCTGTTAGGAAACCTGCCAGCCCTCAAACCCTCCGTCCTGAGCTGGGCTGCCCGTGAATAATGAGGGGCTTGACTATGAGACACAGGAGCGAGGGGCAGCTGGAGATGAGGAGCTTCTCACTTTCTGCAGCACGGCTGCTGTCGGGGGAGCAGAGAGCCGCCCCTGGCTGACGTGCACTAGCTTTGTCACATAACTACATTATGTAGCGTCCCCAAAGGCCACAGCATAATGCGATCCGCCGTGCGACTGGTGCTGGGTTGCTACCACAGCTTCGCCTCATGAGTTATGTATTAGTGTTTCCTCTGCAGCTTCAGGATCAGATACTGTACTGTCACTGCTTCGGCTCGGCCTGCTAATGCGCTGCAAACGTTCCCCCGTGGTGATTTTAATTCAGGAGTCAGGGTCACGCTGGAAATGTGTCTTGACAATGCAGACGCCTCACGGACGCCACTCGTGAAGCGGCCTCATGTGAGACTGTCGGCCTGTCTGAGACAATAAGTATCAGCGCCAGGAGCCAGGAGCACAGCTGCTGCTGGAGGCGCAGCCCTGGATGTCATCACACAGACACACACACACACACACACACACACACACACACACACACACACACACACACACACACACACACACACACACACACACACACACACACACACACACACACACACACACACACACACACACACACACACACACACACACACACACACACACACACACACACACACACACACACACACACTCTCACACACACACACACACACACAGTCATTCCAAAGTCACTGTCAACACTCGTTGGTTGTGGTAGAACTGAGTGTGTGTGACTAACATTCATCCAGTGGCGGCTTGTGTAACTTTTAAAAAAGCATATTTTCATAGATTTTGATCCATTTAATAAATCATAACTTATTAAACTTTATCGTCAGGCTCTATCTCAGCTGTCAATCGTGACCTTTCACCCTGTTTATATCAAATCAAATAACTAAGTCAAGATTTAATATCTAACAATTATTGTGTGTTTTTATTTGGCGCCTTCTAATTGTGTCACACATGTTGCCGACTGGTTTGTGCGTCTCTGCTGTGACTTCACACAACGCGTGACGAAGGAGAACCACACTCGTCTTCTCTTTTCTCTGAATGAAGAGAATCAGAAACACAGAACCTGAGGATGAGCGAGCCGGCCTCATTTGAAAAGGAATAGAACAAATCCCCTTTTGAATGTTCCCCACGTTGGCTTCCCGGTGTTGGATCAGGATGACGCCGCGGTGGGATCCGGCACGCCGTGTGCGAGCAGACACTGTTCCACTCAAAGTCCAATTAAAGTCTTTTGATTGAGCCGAGTGAGAAATTACCTTTTTCCTTTTGGCCTAATGTGCCGGTGGAGGAGCTGAAACACCTGAAAGGGAAAGGGAGTTGATTTCAAGCTGCTCTGTGCCTGCGGCATGAAGAGTGCTGCGTGGGTTCAAACCCCCTCACCCCTCACCCCTCCACCCTCTGCCTTTGATCTGCTTCCTATTTGAAGTGAGCAAAAAGCCCCCCCCCCCCCCCCCCCACACACACTTCCCACCCTGTTGGTTCATCTCCCAGGAGTTCCTCGGGGGTGCCATCAACAAATGTTCCCTCACGAGTTCCCTGAAAAGAGCGAGCTCTGCACAAACACCTGCGCTGAATGACTCACCGCCGGGTTCTCCAGGATTTCTCCTTTTCTCTCAAAGTCATCGGCCCGACTCGCCGAGGCCTTGATTTCTTTAAAACAGGATTCCTCAAGAATGTCACGCCCGGGCGCTCTCGGCGTGCTTAGCAGCCAAACAGAGGCACGAGGTGAAGGAGTGCATCGCTTCCCCGGCGCAGCTCATTCAAGTGAATTGGTAAACAGGTCCCCCCCCGCCCATTGACTTTGCCGCGGCGTGGAGGAGGCGGATTGTCGGCGGCGCTCGGATCAAACCGCTGAGAGTCGGCAGACATGCGCCGCTGCTCTCTCCTTGACTCGCTGGCAGAGAGCTCTATATGTATGGAAATGAGCCATAATCACCATAATATGTGTCCCATCTCCTGTAGGTTATAATGGAGTCATTACACTTTTCTTTTGTGAGGCCTTTTCTACCCCGTCTTCCTCTGCATCTCCACTTCAGTGTACCTCCCTCCCTCCTCCTCCTCCTCCTCCTCCTCCTCCTCCTCCTCCTCCTCCTCCTCGTGCCATCTACCTCATTTGCACCCTCACTCATCCAGGTGACAGGAACAGGTGCACTATTAATTATGCTTTAAAATCTCCCTGGCTGTGAGCTCTCTGCAGATGCTCCAGTGCACCGCACCCTCCAAACCCTAAACTCCTCTTCCTCACTTCCTTCCTCCTCCTCTCAGCTCCTCTACCTCCGTCTCCTCTGGTGCAGCTTCTCACTCTTGCTGTCCAACATCTCCTGCTAGTTTCTTACGTCCCGATAACGACCTAATTGTCTTATTATCTCCAGACATCAAACTGCTTCCATGTGATCATGTCTGACTATCTCATTATCTCGAGACAGCAAATTAGGATTCGGTGATGCTGGTGTTTGCTTTCCGGAGGTAACAATTGAATTACCTTGTTATCTCAAGATATCAAACATTGTTTTCTCGTGAGCACGACTTGAATATCTCATTATTTTTCAGATAAGGGAGCCGTGGTGTTCTTTCGGGGGGGATCCAGCTGCTGCGCCCCACTGATGTTGTTTAGGAGTCTATCCAAATCCGCTTAGTCTGATGAAAGCAACACTGCGAGGAGGACAGACCCGAGCAGATTACGTTCTTTAAAAACAAATAAGAGAGAATTAACCCCATGATGGAAATAAACCCTCCTGGATAGAGGAACATTTACAAATGGGGGAATAACGCTGAGGTTCTGACGGCGTCACCAGTGTGATGCAGCAGGTGGGCGACAAATGAAATCACCAGCAGCCTCCGCAACACTCTCCCTGCTCCTTCTTTCCTTTTCTCTTTAAACCCATCTCTCCGTATTAAGATAGAGTTTAAAAACAGGAGCTGGTTAGTACATCTAGTCCGGCTCTGTGCTCTAAGTGCCACTTGAAGCTATTTATGAGCATTTCCATTTTATTCTTCTTCGTGCTTCTGCTTCACATTTGAGGAGGAAAATATTGAACTTTATGCTCCAGTGCATTTATTGGACTGCAGTGGGTTTTCACTTTTAACACTTTATCTGCAGTAAAAGTATTTCTTCTTTGTTTCCCGGAGAATCTTCCAATGGTTCATGTCTCTTAAAGCTGCACAACCTCAGCTAAAAGGTCACTAGACAATAATAAATGATACAAGTACTCAAATTTAGTATTTTTTAAATTTAAAATAGATTTTATAATGCAAACCTGGGACAGATAAAGGACATTCTAGTGTTTTGCATTGTACGTACCACAACATAAAGATTGTGCAGTGAACAAAATGCAGAAGTGACAGACAAAGACTTTCTTCTCTAAAGAGAATTCATATCTTAGATATTATAGTTTTCATTTCAGATCCTTTCAAACTGGGATCATCATCAAACATCTTTAGCCTCAGAGGATTAAAACATAAACCAATGGTTCTCTTCTCATGTTATCGATGTCACATTATAAACCAAAGAGGTCAAAGAGAATATCCAGTATCTCAGAAGAAAAGTCCAGAACCCTGCGGAGGAATATACATATATATGTGTGTGTGTGTGTGTGTGCAGCAGGACTTTGTTTTTCTTCTTTCCAACCACATTTATCATCTCACAACCTCTCAGATTTATCTCATGACCCATCGGAGCGAGCGCAGAAACCAGCGGATTCAACTATTCAGCAGCAGAGTGCGAGGAGCAGATAGAATTAGTTAAACCTCAGTGAGCAGCAACACTAAAATACTGCTTACATTCACATTGTAAAGTCAAAGACATCTTAATATCAGCCGACAGGTTATCGTTGTGCTTTAAACCTCCACACGTTGGCTGGTGATGGATTTGATGTTTGATTCTGAGGTTCTGGTCGCGGCGGGCAGGAAGTCGGCGTGCACGGCTCTGACCGTCCCAGCGTGCTCACCTCCATAAGATAAGATGATCCTATTAAAGCTGCATAATTCAGCTGCTTTATGATCTGAATACACATGCAGCCACACGGACACCAGGCGTCTTCATTCACACTTCCCTTAAAGTGCAGCGTGTGTTCGATCTGAATCGGGGGTGAAGCCCGAAGGCGGTTCTTGGGAAGACAGAAACTGGGGGAATGAGTTTGTAAATCCTCTGGCAGGGTTTCTTCACACTGAGTCGGTGAATAACTCGTCCACACGTTCACGTCATCAGCCTCAAATCATCAAGCATTTTGGGGATTAGTGTCTGCTTTGTCGGATTCCACCTGAAGCTCTCGGCCCCCGACTTTTCATTTCACTTCTTCCTCATGCAGAGAGAGTTCCTGCTTCATTCCAGCTCTGCCTTGAATGGAAAGTATTTAAATCAGAAGTGTGAATCTGGGTTGTATCTGGAGGGGTCACAGGTTCCCAGGCTCAGCCGCTCGGGGACTGTGTGTTTCAGAGACGCCTTCTAGGGTGATTAAGTATTGTTGTAGTATATGAAGCTGCCTCGGCCTCGCTGACGCCTCCTGCAGATTCAAAGAGCAATTTACCAACATGTGAAATTCACATTCCGCCCCGAGCGCCAAGCGAGCGCAGAGAGCAGCCTGCCGGGACCGGATCCTGTTTGACTGAGCGCTCCACACAAGGCCACTAATTGCATGTGATTGATGGAGAAAAGCGCTGGAGGAAATGTTAAACTTGCAGTGCATTATGGGTAGTTGACCTGCGTGGACTGCGTCTTGTCTATGCCTGATAGCAGAGCCATGTGTGTGTGTGTGTGTGTGTGTGTGTGTGTGTGTGTGTGTGTGTTTGTTCTGTGGATTCGGCTCAAACCCTCCGTGGCTCTCACAACACAACACAACTGGAATCAAAAGATTCCGACCGAACACTTTCTGAGATAACGACCTGAACTGGTGCCCGAGCGTGTGAAGCTTTTAACTCCCTCCTCGTTTGGAGCCACTTTAATCACCGGGTTATTTTGGGTGAGGATGAAGGGGTGAGACAGGAGCGTGGGCGAGGCGGTGGAGGGGCCGTGCACCTTGTCGGTACAAATTACCCCCCCTCCCACTCTGCTTGTTAAGTGTGTGTTTTCTTCGGTGTGCAGGGGGGACACACACCAGTTGATCGGCCCACCGTCCGGCTTGTTAAGTCTGAGCACATCGCCCACCAGGCAGCGGTGGGCAGCTTCTCCGAGCGGCATCCTTCAGTTGTGTGTTTGTGTTTCTGAAACAGAGCGCGCTTGATGCAGCGGGGGGGGGGTTTACTTCCCTACAGACCTCCCTCCCTCCCCTCCCTCCCTCCCCCGCCCCCCACCTCCACCTCACAGGAATGCAGATTCATATTGATGAATAAAAGAAACTATTTACAGCAACATAAGGAAATGAAATGGTGTCAAAGTGAAAGAAAACGACTGAGAAAGGGAAGAGTAATCCTTTAATTGAATTAAGTAAATTACATTAAAAAAGAAATCCTCTCTCCTCTCCCTCTCTCCCTCTCTTCTCTCCCTCTCTCCCTCTCTCCCTCTCTCGCTCTCTTCTCTCGCTCGCTCCGGCTGGAAGGCTTTCCTGCAGTTGCTAAGGAACAGGGAAACAGTTTTCTGTGGTTGTGCCGGCGCCCCCCGGAGGCCGGCAGGGAGAGGGGGGGGCACAGTGGGTGCACTGTGGAGTCTGCCAGCAGCCCAGTGCGTGCCCACAGCTGGGTCGGGGTTACAGAGCCCCCCCCCCCACCTGTTCCCAGTCACAGCGCCGCTGGCCGGCACCTGGGGATGGCGGCGGCGTTATAGCGATAGCATTGCAAGCTTACGTGCCCCCCTCCCCCCCGGCCCCCAGCTGTAAACACAGGGTCGTGGCGGGGTCATAGCGATAGCGTGGCGAGCTCACGTGCCCCCCCCCCCCCCGGTCCCCAGCTGTAAACACGGGGTCGCGGGGGGGTCATAGCGGCGAAGCGGCGTGGCTTCCAACCACGGGAGCGGATCAACAAGTCCCCCGGAGACGACTTCCTCTTCCTCGCACGCTGCTTTCAGAGGCTGAGTCACAAGTTGCACACAGTTGCAGGAAGTTGCACACAACTCTCGAGCAAACACACAAATCACAAAGCACATTGGACAGGAAGCTACAGGAGCAGGGCTCTGTGACAGGCAGATGAACACAACTCCTTTGTGCAATAAGTATGCTAATCAAAGCCTCCGCTGAAATGGATTCTGCTGCTCTTTTATTATGTTGCCCCCCCCCCCCCCCCCTCCCTCCTCAGGTGATTGACACATTGTAATCTCGCTAATAAGCACCTCGGCTGTCGGTTTCTTTCCCATTGTCTTAGAGACACAATGGAGCGACGTGGCAGCTGCACAGCACAGAGCGCTCGATATAGCAGCTCATCTCAGGTACCTGCTATTATCCTGAGGTGCAGGAGCTCGGCGTGCTGCGTCCCCACCCCCGGTCTCCACTGGGCGTCCCCCGGGGGTCAGCAGCCAGTCACACCTCCCCTTACCCCCCCCCCCCCTCACAGCCAGTCATCCCAACTCTGGAGCTGCTCGTTACTTTGGAAACTTTTCCCATCGTAGTCTGTCACAGGGCATTTTAATGATTTCTTTAAAATGACTCAGTTTGTGTAGCAATCTGCTCTTTTGTGTGTTTGCTGCTGGGATTCCACTGAGGGAGGATGTCTGTGTAGAGGAGCAGTCACTTTCTTACGAAGATTAAGTTCCAGCGAATTTTGCATGACACCTAATTTGACTCATCTCCACTTCCTGTTGGATATGAACGCTGCCATGTGACACATCTGCTAACATGGAGGAGACACGTGAGCGCCCTCTACTGCATCATTCAAACACGTCGTTACAATCTCCCATTAAAAAGACAGAGCTCTGCAGCTGCACCAGCGCCCCCTACTGGTCGGTCTTGTCGTGAGGAAATAATGTGACTCATTCTCGATGGTGGAAAAGAATCTAAAAGAAAAGCCACAGGAATAAATTCTGTGGAGGCTGCAGACGATTGTACAAACAGATCTGTTTCCTCTCCTTCTTTTAAATGTAATGTTCTAATTAGGCCTGTCAGTGGTGGTCGGTAAAATGTGTTAGTGTGGCATTTAACAGCTGTCGTATGTGTTTTGTGAGTTTGTGTGTGTGTCTGTGTGTGTCTGTGTGTGTCTGTGTGTGCGTCTCATGGAGCTCCGGCTGCTGTTTGAGTGACTCAGATGAATATTGCATGGCCACAGAGATGGAGTAGCAACAACAGCGGGGGACAGATGTGTTTGAGAAGACGTACCAAGCTTTCCTCTGCAGGGCTGTATATATAGATATGAATATAAACAGTTGAATTTCACAATAAGAGCGTACGTCTAGAATCATAATCTCAAATCCATTTGAATCTTGTGATTGGTTATTTGTTTCTTAGGTTCCTGTATCGTTGCGTCTGAAGCTGCAAACAGCTGCCGGGACACTTTAATCAGAGGAGACGTGTAATTAGTCTGTAGCCGAGGTGACATTTTAATCTTTTTGCTCTGTTTGGCCAAGTTTTTCCGGAGCCTGACATTTCAAAATGCAAATCACGCTCCGTGTGCCAGGGCCGGGCCGCTGGGTGACGCCATCGTCTGCAGCCGGTGGCTGACAGTCACACGCACACACCGTGAATACCTTTTAATTACTATAATGTGGAAAAACACATAATACCTAATAATCAATGACTCTGTTGGGTTTTGCCGGGGCTGCACAAACCCTTTACAGAGTGGTCGCTCTTCTGTCACAAACCGTCTTTGACAGCGGCGTGCAGAGAACGACACTTTTAATTACGGCCTGTCATCAAGGTAATTAGGCACCGCCCCCCCACCCACGATGTCACTGTGATGTCACCACGATGTTTGTCTGTAAACGTTGTCATCGGATAATTCAGGGAAACTTCGCCCACGCACAGAAAAAGAACAGGATGCATTAAACTGTTAGAAGACGAGTTAGAAGGAAAAGTGTGAAAAGTTTCTAGAATCATATCCTGTGATTTGAATTGTCTGGTATCTAACATCCTGCTGTGGTCTGTGTCCCTGCAGTCGATCCGGGAGGTGACGGGCTACGTGCTGGTGGCTCTGAACCAGTTCGACTACCTGCCGCTGGAGAACCTGCGCATCGTCCGGGGCACCAAGCTCTACGAGGGCCGCTACTCCCTCGCCATCTTCCTGAACTACCGGCGGGACGGGTACTACGGCCTGAGGCAGCTGGGCCTCCGCAACCTCACAGGTAGGATTGATGAGGCTGGATTATTTAAAGACACGCTGCGGGTTCAGCACATCAGCGTGAAGCTCCGGCACCTCTCGCCTCTCCTTCTTTTCTTTCTTCCACTTTCCCTCTCCGGAGTTAAACGGAGCAAAAAATGAGAGTCTGCTTGTGTGGATTCATTTTTCAGCCGCCTGTGAAATATTCCCTGCACTGGAAGCGCTTGTGTTTGACTTGTTTTTACACCCAGATTTAATAGGGCCTTTTTAATTAAGTCACAAAATTGGAACTCAACTTTTTGAAGCTACGTATCTGCAACCCTGGCAAATTAATCTGCTCTGTTGCTCTATACAAGGATCAAATGTCTGCGAGAAGAAGTCCTATTTTCACATTAATTACATTTTTGTTTACACTCTCAAAAATAGGCCTCTTTCATGGAGGAACTTTTGGGAAGTGCTCGTGTTTGCTATGATTTATGGATGAGCAGTTTTTTCTCTCATCATGTGAGAGGACTTATTGAAAGTGGACTGCATTTTGCAAAGAGAAGCTTTGGTGTGATTTGATCTCGGCGTCAGTTCATCACTGTCTGAGCCGTGCGGTGACCTTCCAACTCCACTCACAGTAATAACAGCAAACACCATCTTCTCTTTATTTTCAAAGTGGCCTCTTTATTGTCTTCCCGCTGAACGCGTCCTCTCCAGATTTTCTCCAAATAGCCAATTTCCTCGTTATCGCTCTAAATGGTCATGAGCTGCTCGCGGATGGAGCTGCGATGGCGGTCAGCCGGCTAAAAGGTTCAACTCCCCCCCGCACGCCAGGACTCGTGCTCTGCCTCTTTCCTCGGCGGCGGCATTACCATCGCTCGGGGAGAGAAACACGAGCTGTCAGGGAGAGAAGGACAACTGTCACTTAGGATCTGAGGAGAGGCAGCGCGAGGGTCGCTCACAGAATCTGTTGCTCTGTCTGAAGTGACACGGAGGAGGATGAGGGTAAACACAGAGAGGCTGAACGTGAGGGTCAGGAAGGAAACCGGGGAGTTCCAGGAAAACATGACGGCTGATCGGCCATCGATGCACAGGGCGCTTCAACATCCAACATGTGGAGAATGAAGAGAATGGAAGGCAGGAGAAGAATGTTGCCTTTATATTGGTTTATCTCACTGCTAATTCCACAAAAGTCATATGTCGTAAACCAAACATTTTATCATAAAGAATTAATAACCAGCCAGTTACATCTTTCTGGTGCTGATCTCCGTGTTTGAGGAGGAATCTCTAACGACGTGATATAACTCTGAAGTAGCTCCGGAGCATTACCACGGGATGAGAGAGCAGACCAGTACAAACAGAATTCATGATTCAAATAAATGAAAACACAACACAATGTTGGAGACCACGCGCTGCCAGAGAATCCGAGTTGGATGGAATTTGCTGGATTTCTTTGTGGCACCGGAACAGGAGAGATATCGTTGTTCTTCCAGGACAAGTTGAGCGGAAATCTTTTACAGTGTCTCTCCTCGGCCAACGGGATAAAGAATCATGTCCAACACGTATGTCCCTCTCAGCTCGGCCAGAGAACAGAGGCTGACGCACACAGGAGCTGCCAGTCCTCCTGTGAATTCACCAGCTACCAGCCTGACAGCAGCTACTGTACATGTTGCACCTCTATGGTTGGTTCGATGGCGTCCATGCAGAGGGAGGAGGCCAGAGCATGAAACAAGGAATCTGGGATCGAACCCACCACGGGCCGACCACGTGGTCCGTGCCCTACACTGCCAAGAAACCGGGACGCCTCTGCTCCATCCCCCTTTGTTGTATTCTGCCCGAGGCTTCTTCTCTGGCATCGATCCGCCCGCTTTGCACCGCTCTCCTCTGGGTATGGAGATCTATCCTGCGTTTCCAACTGCTGGCGATTCTCTGGCACATGTCTCACTCTCTGTGGAACCCAATTAAATGGCAGGGAACAAACACGAGCCGCGTGTCTTTGCCGTCCTCGTCCAGAGTCTGGGGGACGGACAGCGCGCTCAACAGGTGCAGTAAACCGTTGAGCGTGGAGAAGTCGGACAGCAGAGATTCATCCTGGCCTCTGGTTTCTTGTGATTGATGTCGGGGGATCAAACAGTGATCCACATTAAAGCCGGTGACAGATTTAGTGTAATAAGCTGTGTTTTATAGAGTCTGAACACGGTGATAAAAGACTCCTGAGAGTTTTAAGGGCAGGCTGACACCCTGAGCTGGTGCAGCAGGGGGACGTCTTCCACGTGGACCAGAGGAGAGCGAGGCCTACGTGGACCTTTATCCCCAAATGACTCGTGAGGGGAAACTGGTGTTGCTCTTTCTGCAGCGGACGTCTCATGACCTTCCCTTCACTGTTCCTGTCCCTCCTCCGTCAGAGCTTATTACCTCCTGCACAAGATGATATGTTCTAACCCCTGTTGCAGAAGAGAACAAAAAGCTGAAACTACCCTCGATCTGTAGCTGGGAGAATGTGGATCTTTAGTGCTTGTGACAGATTAGCTGCAGAATTTAAAGGAGCGTTGAGCCCTGGTGGAGGGATGAGATCATTCTAGTTTATTTTGGGGTTTTGTTTTCGTCACTTTTCCTCTTTTAGCTCGTGAGAGAGTTTGGTCGTGCTCACCTCCACTCTGAGGCGTTTCCTCCCCCCAAGGTGAAACCGTTGAATCATCAGTGCGCTTCATAAACTTCCTGGAATGAGGCGTAGATGCAGCTCAGGATTTCTTCCCCTACTGTGACTGAAAACACCCCCATAGAAACTGTGCTATCTTCACATACTCCTTTCAAAGTACACATTGCATTATTTATTTCCACGATGTAGAATCCACGTCTCCAGATTCCTCTTATTTCTTGAATCGTCTCGATCCCCAGTGGCAGAGTTTACCTCCGGTTCACCGCTGTGGCTCGGGCTCCCGGGCCCCCCCCCGGCCTCCTGTCTGACTGAAGCTCCACACATCTCCAGTTTTAGCACACACTCAGGGTGCTGCCACACTCAGCTGGCCTTTGGATCAAATCCACAGATCCCAGCGCCCGCGATGCTGCAATTAAGCCGGATCCCACCATGCATATGGATCAGAGCTGCTCCCCCCGATTCCCTTCCCTCCTCAGCCGGGGACAGAAAAATGAAAATACACCATTCTCTCTTTTAAGCTCACAATTAGGTTCACATATTATTTCCCCTTCTCAACACTCACATTCACTCAGACGTTATGCCTCTCACCACCTCCGCTGCATCCAGGGGGCATGTGTACGTGAATATATTCAACATTTCCCGCTGCACACAATACATTAAACAACAGCTTCACTGCTGCTCCAGCCCTCTGTGGACCCGGCACGCAGTGGGAGTCCACAGAAAGCATGCTATTCAGTTTGGCTGCGGAGTCAGTGTGCGTACAGCTACGTGGTCCTTACAGTATCAGGGATAAAGAGAAATCTGTGTTAAAGAAAAGCCTCTGATACTGACTTGTTAAGCTTTACCCTATTATGCCCCTGCAGCTCGGTGACGCCTGAATAACCTATAACACACACGTATCGACAGCCACACGGCCTGTGTGCATACACACAACATGCCTCACTACACACGCACACGCTGCACTGCTAATTACCCCCTGCTGTGCAGCAGTGGAGATAATAACCTCCATAACACTGAGAGAGCTGAGGCGTGTGGAATGGGTTTCACATCCAGTTCAGATCCCGTTCGGCTCTTTCTTCACTTCACTTTGTTTTTTTCTGTTTTTCTGGATGAACGCCAAATGGCTCAGTTTGCCCCAAAGAGGGCGCCGACTCCGGCTTCCCATCTGGTTGCCATACCACCCCCCCCTACTCCTCACATGCCCATGTGCAGAGAGCCAATTACCTCTCTCTGCCGCCCCCTGCCTTTCCTCTTTCCCCGCTCCACCCTCTCACCTGTGATGCTTTCTGTCAGGCTCAGTGAGGCCGTGGTGACACCGCCCGGTGCCTCCGCCTGGCAGCCGCCCAGCCGCCCTCTGGTTCTAGAGGAATAACTCACGGGCGCTGTCCTGCTAATTGCAGCGTTTTCTCTGAGCACTTTGAACGCATTTAGGCCAAATTACCAACAGCAGTTGTTGCTGAGATGAATTGATTTATAGACTTCTTTTTAATTAACCCCCATGCGCGTCTTCATTTTCAGAGCATGACTATCGATCCACCGGCGCTCTAAGCACTTTCTCATCTTCAGAGCCGCTGAGCAGCTAAATCAGCAAAATGGAGATTGGTCTTCATATTTATGCAAGAAATCAAAAGCACAGAGAATTATTTACAGACACTGTTTAGTTCTATGACTGTCAGGGATGTAAAACCTTTTACCTCAGGGTTATGAAGATGTGGGATATAAGAGTGCATTTGGTCTTTACAGTAAATCACTTCTATTTGCGGAGGAATGGAAAGATGCATTTGAGCGCTCGGAAGGAGACGGAGCAGTCGAGCTGCTGAGCCTCAACCCTCCACCGGGGCTCAACTCTTCCAGTTAAGACATTCAGAGATGAGATAGAAAGAGGAATCCTGCAGCTCATCTGAAGACCGATCTGCATCTCCATCAGAGCTCGGTGCTTCAGGGAGAGAGAAGAGAAAAAGAAACACGGGGGAAAGGAAGTGTTGGTTATTGAGTTTGGACTTTGTATAGGAAAAAAAAAAACACGTCCTCTTTACTTAACATAAAGCTCGGGGTGTGATCTCCAAAATGTGGCGTAATTACAGGAAGATCAAATAGAGGCAAAGCGGCTAATGCTAATACCCACTCCGGCTCCGGACTGTTATGAGGGAGAGTGCAGGAACGGGCCCATTAATAATGAATCCAGTGTCATCATTAAGGCGCCAAATGATTAAAACATATCTCCCAGCTTCAAACGCTGCTTTGCTAGCCTAGAAAACGCTGCGGTCGTGGATCTGCAAAGCAAGAGAGTCCTTCATTCCACTGTGTGAAATAAAGTTTTGCTCTTTTTATTCTCTCATCTTCACCCCTTTTCTTCCCGGGGGTGAAAAGACCAAAGCAGCATCTTGTCCTTCTGAGAGGACACAACAGTCCAGGGTCACGTGACCTGGCGCTTCAGGCGTCTGTCGGGTTTGAACGTCCAGGTCGGACACGCCTCTCGTTCCTGACTCGTCTCGGTTGTGATGTCACCTGAGACACAATCACAACATCCTGTCGTAGCTCGGCGTCTCTTCAGGAGACAAGGAGAAGTGGGACGCTCATCCACATGCAGGAACACGATCGGACGCCATTTTCTGATCCCACAGTTTCTGTTCTCATGTCTCTATCTCCACTTCCCATCTCTTCACCCAGAAGGCATTGGAATGCCACGGCTGTGCTCTGTGTTATCAGCTCTGTGCTGCTGTTTGTGTTCCGACGCTCTGACAAGGAGACCCGAGGGGCTTCTGGGTTTGTTCCCATTAGCGGCTGTGACTCGTCCACTGGGAGGGCGAACGACACCTAATGGTATGGTAATGGCCCCCCTGGGCCCCCCAGGGCCGTGTGTCTGCGGCCCTGTTGGTGCTCTTAGATGTTCTGTTTCTCCTCGTAGGTCAGTGTCGGCTGACCCCGGCTAACTGAGCTACTTTCATGCAGCGACAGGCCCCCCCGCTGAGCGATAACGACCCTTTAACCCCTTCATCCTGTTTACTATCACAGATGAGAAGCTTCCTCCTGATCCTCCTACGACCTTCACCTCCCTGATGCTGTGGTCAATCCTCTCATGGCATCAGGGAGTTAGCATGAGGTAACTAGGAGGTACCCCCCCCACACACCACATTTATTCCTGGATGCTTCCTGTCCTCCAGGTCCGTTCCAGACCTCAGGATCCTGGTCCGTGTCCCGTCCCTCCACCAAGTGTTATTGAAATCCGTTGAGTATTTAGTTTCTTGTTCCTAATCCTTCCGACAAACTGACAAACAGATGGACAGGGAGGGAAACAACACCTCCTCGTTGGAGGCAATAAAGTTTCTGCTTCTAATAAAACCGACATCGATGTGCTTAGTTCAGTTCCCGAGCACAGAGCGACTTGCAGATACTTCCTCTGAGCCGGTCTCAGCAGAGATCGGAGAGAGACGATAATAAACATCTCCCTCAGGGGAACTCAAGCCCCATTCAGGCTGGATCTACTCCTCTGGGCGAGGGAGGAGGAGGAGGTGGTGGGATTTTAATACTACCATCACTGCTTAGTGGTTTCAATCCTGCAGGAGCACGTTCCGAGTGCCGGTCCTCCCCCCCCCCCCCCCCCACACACACACCAGAGACCATTACAGTCACAATTACCTGCTGTTTCCCTGCAAACTCACTGGTCCTCCTCTAATTCAAGTCCCGTCTGGAGCGATGCTGTATTTTAAATTGGAACCTGACAAAAGATGATTCTCTTTCCTTTTTGTTTCCTGAGTTTATATACAGATGGACAGACAACAGGAGAACGAGAATCCCACTTGTCTCGGGGCAGAAGAAGACACATGAGAATAAGAACGTGTTATTAATGAGCTTGTTCTTTAAGAAAAAGCCTCTGAAATAGCTGGTAAATGTTAATGAATAGATTATAAACGTTGACTCAGTAAATTGAAAGCCTAAGTGTTGAGAGTGTGACAGAAACGAGACATTGAGGAAGACGAGGGTCAGACACAGTTTAAAGTAAAGTTAAACTCAACTCAATCAAAAACAAAGAACTTCCCCCCACGTGTCGCTGAGATCCACCATTTTACTTTCATTTCTTATTCCTATTTGAGAAAGCCCCACTGGAGATCTGTGGCCCTCCTCGGCCTGTGGAGTGCAGCTCATGTCTGAGCTCATCGTCCCAGAAGACCAGGACGGTAGAAGTGTTGGAGCGGACCGAGGCCCAGAACCCTGCACCAGTATACCATAGAACCAGATGGAGGCAATTCACCGGTCATAGCTGATTTGCCGCGGTGTGTGTGTGTCTGCCTGTGTGTGTCTCAAACTACCCGAGTGTGTGTGTGGGGGGGGGAGTGCTGCAGCTCTGTGCCAGGAAATGACAAATTGCCCATTTAGCCCATTGTAGGTGTCAGTTCTAATGCGGGGGGGTTAGACACTTCTTCAGCGATTTGTTCCATGAAAATATGTCGCGAGCTCAATTTGAATAACAGACCTGGAGTCAGCCGAGCGGCGTGCGTCCCTGCACACACACATCAGCGCTCTCCAGGAACTCTCCTTTTGATATTTACTTCCCTGACTCAACAGTGGACGTTTAATAATAGCCCACATCGCAGGTTGTGTGGCGAGCTGCTCAGCGGCTTCACTGTCCTGATGGCCCCCCCGATGCTCCGCTCACAGTGCCCTCTAAATTCCACTTTGATGTTCTCAGCTTGGGCAGTTTTACCAGAAACACTGTGTGCAGCACAATAAGGGAGAGCGGTGCTCTGCTGTGAAAACCAGCCGTCACCGCGGCTGCAGGGAAACCTCCCGGCACAGCTCTTCATGCCGGCTGCAGACGGCACCTGGCAATTTATTTGATGGGTGAGCCGCTTGACCTCTGGGTCCCGGAGACTTATTAAAAACTCCAGAACTTCAAGAAAACCACACAACTGCTCAAAATGTTCAGATGGATTTTTTAAAAGCTCCCAAATTTCAACAAAGTATAATTGTAGAGTGAATTTATTCTGCAGTAATCCCTCCAGCGGCTCACACACTCACACACTCACACACTCACACACTCACACACACACACACACTGACACACACAAGCACGCTTTCGTTGATCATGGAAAACCACTGCTGCTCGTTAGGCTGATCAGTATTCCGCGGCGCCCCCCTCTCTTTGGCCGGCTCTTTTGTTTGCCCGTGCTGATTGGAGGGCCGCTGGTTAATTCAGATGCAGGGAAGCGGTGACAGAAGAAGCTTATTAGGGCCGCCAGCCCCTCCCACCTTAAGTGCAGAGTCTCCACTTCCATTTTCATTTGCCTCCATTATTGAATTTGCTGCCTTCTCAGTCGTCCTGATTGCATTTTGTGTCACCTCTAAAAAATATAAAATAAATCTGCCTCCCTCTCCGGGGCCGTGAGGCTCAGGTGGGAGACCTGCATCGTTACAGTAAAGTTGAGACACAGGGAAAAGTTTGGAGATCTTTATCCTTTCAGTTTGTTTTCTAAATGATAAAATGGACGACCCCTCTCCTCCTCCTCCTCCTCCTCCTCCCTCCACCCTGAAAAAATAAAGCCTGAATATCTGGCACTGCTTTAGTTTCTATGGTCACATGAGTCAGGATATGAAAAATCACCTCCTGGTTTCCTGATTATGAATCTTCCATTAAACGAAGCCTCGGTTGTTCACATTATATTTCCTCTAAACTTTAAAACTCACCCCCCGCCTGTGTGTGTGTGCGACCTGCAGCTCGTTCTGGGATGAGAGGGCGGGGGTGTGAACGTGTGTGTGTGTGTTTGTTTATAAGACAGAGACGAGAGCGGACGGGTGAAGCCAGAGTGGGTGGAGGAGGAGAGGAAGAGTGATGGCAGGGATTCATTTAGCATCCGTCGGAGCTATAAGTTAGATAGAATAGAGTGTCATCTGCCTCCTTCAGCGCGGCAGCTTCCATAATCTCCTAACACGGAGCATTTTTCATAAGGATTCATCGCAAAACAATATCATTCGAGACTGCAAAATTTAATCAGGGGCTTTAAAACACAATTATGGTTATCAGGGAGGACACGGCGGCGGCGCACTGGATGGTGGTAGCTGGGCTGGGAGAGTGGGGGGGGGGATGGGGGGGACCTCCCCCGCACTGTCTGCGCCCCGGCGCTCCTCTCCCATTTGTCACCCGGCACAATATCTCTCTGTCTGGCAGAGCTAATAATGGAGAAGTGTGGGAACGGGAGCCTGGAGACCCACCTCCGCCTTCCCGTGAAGATCAGATAAGTTCCCCTGAAGTCCGAGGCCCCGCGGCCGCCGTGGATCTGCTTGTAAGGACTGTATCATTTATAAAACACAGCGCGACCCTTTGTCAGCTTTTTAGGTGTGTGAATAATGCAGCTCCTTATAAAAGGTGCGACCGCAGGAGCAGAATGTTTCCTCTGCCGGGGAGAGCGGCTCCTCGCTCTGCTCTGTCAGAAGTTCATTTCATTTCGGTCGCTCGTCGCACCGAACACCTTTTTGTTTTTGCTGATGCTTTTACTTTTTTGCACCTCGAGGCAAAACTAGTTCCCTTTTACTGTCTCTATTATCTCAGCAATCTGCAGCCATTCATCTACCGGCGGCTGGTTTGCAGTCTGGAGACTTTACACTTATTCACGAGACTTGAGAATTATCTTTCTCTCAGGCAGCTTCTCTCTCTCCAGCCCCTGCGGTTTCTTTGCGTCTTTAGAGTAAACATGCTTGGAGGCACTGTACAGTGGAGTGCTTCTCAATTACACACGGGGGGGGGGGGGCCCTTTGGGACCCGCTACTTGTTTTCTGCTCAAGTCATGTGTTTACCTCACAGTGTGGGGTTTCTCTTTCTTACTGTAAATTGGCTTATTTTAAATTCAAGATGTTTAGCAGGTACATGCCGGAACACCAGATTAGTACAAACACTTGTTTGTGAGCCTCCTCTCACTCTTTCCTTTCTGCTGCGGCTTGTTTCATTGGAGTCAGTATTTTATGAGCATTGCAGCCATGAGATAAAAGAGATTTTTACCCTGAACTCCTTATTGTTCCCTCGGTTCCACTCATCGAGCTGCAGCGTTCTCTGGTTGCCTCGTGTACGTGTGAGGAGTTCAGAGAGCCGGTGTGAAAAGCTTTGAAGCAGACGCCTCTCGAGCTGTAATTCAACTTCTACGTAGAGTCGTGTTGTTTGTTAGCGCTCGTCCACCGCTCCTCCTGCTCGCTCCCTCTCTGAGACTCGTGATCTCTACAGGTGATTGTCCGTGTTATCCGAGAGCAATTGGAAATGTTGCCTGAGCACGAAACTCAATCTCTCTGCGTCACCGCCGCCGTAACTTCTCTCCTCCGGCCCTCGTGAGAGTCATTATTTTCCAGAGTCGCAGATTTGTCGCCATTTCAGTAATGCTCATCGGCGTTCCCTGAAGAGGTTGCACTCTAAGAGAATGAAGGCAATTTGTTTGGTTCCCCAGTTCGGCACCTTCTGTCACGCCAGCTGTCGGCGCTGTGTCACAGGCCACGCCGAGCACCAGGAACTGATGCATGTAAACGACTGCGGAGAGTTTACATTTCTCTTAGATACCATAGGCTGGAATAAAAGTCTGCAAATAAAGCTTTGGCCTGCTGGGTCGACAGTTAAACCATGGAAACAGAAAAACACTTTGAAAGGATTGTTTCTGCTCCATTAATCTCCTCAGTGCATCTGCAGAGTTTCACTTTTTAACAGAAATACTCTGTTGTACTCGCTGACTCATTCCAGTTCAAATCTGCTTCTGTCAGTGAAGGACCTGCAGATATTTCACAATAAAAGCACAATCCAAGACGCTTTTGACTTCATGCTCATGCAGTTGTAACCAGGGAGGATTTGAACCTTTAGGTGCATCCGGAAATTTAACAATAACAGATTTATTTACTGTGGAGGAAACAGCAGAACCAAATAAAAATCTGTATCTGACTAGAAAACCATAAAATATATTTATGAAACAAGGACATTTACGACCTAGGCCGCGTGCACACTGGATCTTGTTTCCATCAAGCAGTGGAAGCTGCTTCCCTCGGGGCTCTTTACATTTCTCTCTGAAGCTCGGAGTGATTAATTGGCGTTTAAGAGGTAAAGCCTCGACTTAACCCCACAGGCGTTGTGGACATGATGCATCTCGAGGATGGAGAGATGATGGTGATATAAAAGGCGAATGGGGGAGCGTCCACAGGCACTCGGCTCAACTGTCAGCTACGTGCCGCCGCCCCAGAGACGAGACAAAAGCTGCAGAGCGGTGGAGTCGTCACTCGAGGACGGATCCCCATCACAGTCTTCTTCATCAGCATAATGAGTGAGAGAAGGGAATGTGGGCCGAGTGGCCGGCAGCGCTGATGAAGGCTCGTCAGCAGCTCCCTGCAGAGCCACAGCCACTGATTGGTGCCGGGAAACTATTTCAAGAGTCGAGCTCCTCACTCCGTCGAACCTCAGTGAAATGACCTTAATTGGCTGCAGAGGTAACTGAGCACCGGATCGACTCTGCTCATTGGCCCTTATCGTCTGATTTGAGTGTGTGTGTGTGTGTGTGTGTGTGTGTGTGTGTGTGTGTGTGTGTGTGTGTGTGTGTGTGTGTGTGTGTGTGTGTGCACACCTCTTCCTGTGTTGCTCTTATCACTCAGGAGACACTGGATGTCGTCCTCTCTTCCACGTCAGGGATCTAGAATAAAAGCTTTCTTCTACGGATGTGTTTCAAATGTGCAGGATGAGAAACGGTTATTTACATCTTCATATTTCATTTAAAAGCAGTATTCTGGCCCCTGCCAAGTTCATTTGTCGACCACTCAGACAAACTCTCAGCAGGTAAATCTTCAGATTGAGTCTGTGTGAACTTGTTCTACATTAATAAAGGAACCAGATTGGAAGCATGCAGCCGTGACCATCAGGTAAACAGTGTGATATCAAGCACCGTGTGTTTCCTGTTGATCAGCTGAGAGGGGAACAGTGAGGTGGGATGTGAATTGAATCTGTTTTTTACTTTTATCCAGGTTATTAATATTCTGAATATTGTTTTCATTAGTGTGTGATTTTCTCGGCCCAGTTTGCTCTGGGGTAAAGTTGGAAGCAGGATTTCCTGTGTTCGTTTAAACTAACAGATTTTACGCTGAACTTTTACACGTTTTAAGGAGAAAGGCAGTAAAATTACTTCTAAAAACTCAAATTGTTCCCTTTTAAACGATGAGATTCTCAGATTCTATCTTCTCCTCCAGTGACCAACTCATCCTCCACTTCACATCTAATCTCGGATTCTACAAGACATTTCAACTTTCTCCTGCTTCCATTTCTTTTTCCTGCGTCACTGTGCGACTCTTTGTTTCACTGCCAAGAGAGACAGAGCAAAACTCTGCTCTAGAAACAGCTTAGAAGAAACCTGACGAGGTGGCCTCGGTGGCCCCGGTGGCCCTGGTGGCCCTGGTGGCTCTGGTGGCCCCGGTGGCCCTGGTGGCTCTGTGCACTCATAGAACAGCATCGCCGGGAAGCCGTCCCCCAGGGAGGCGCCCGGCTGAACTCAAGGCTTTAACACAGGCGATCAGACGGGAGGACGGGACTTTCCTTTTGTGTCCATTTTGTAAAAGCAGCAAAGTGTTTTTCAGTCGACGGTGCAGAGCTGCTCGATAGCATCAGGGAGAGCATCACCGTCCTCCCACTTTGCTTCTCTTCAGCTCAAACCATTTCTCTTTGCTCGAGCAGAATTCAATTAAAATGAAAAAGTGCTATAGCTATTTCTATTATGGAAATGGAGAATCACTCAGGACGTTATCTTAAATGTTGTAAAGGCTGAAATCTGCCTCCCAGAGAATCAACACCTCGCTCCTGCAGGTTTGACTCTCATGTTCTGTACTCTACTTGTGACCTGCACTGACATAGCATTGATTGAATGACTTAAAACATGATGTGAGACAATGAAAAACTAGAATGTCAAACTTTCACCTCAACTATCCCTTAAATTCTGCACCACATCCATTATGTTCATTTGGATATAGATCTATAAACATATATAAGTGTTAAAAAGACGCTCATCAGCTTGTTCGTGTGTAGTTTTACTCCATAAAGTTTGAAAAGTAAGAATCTAGAAAGTTTTGGAATCCTCCCGTTGAATAACCGACTCAGTTTTGTTGTGCTGGACTTTAACCGCCCCTCTCTCTCTCTCTCTCTCTCTCTCTCCGTCCTGTTGTTCCCTCTCTTTAATGTCCTCCCTTCTTCCGATGCAGGACAATAGCTTTTACGACCGCCTCGTGAATCAACGAGTGCAGAGGTGGAGGGGAATCAGTGGTGGTGGGGGGGGGGGGGGTGATGGGAGGGGTGGTCGGCTGTATATCTCCCGACCTGATGGGGAGATCGAAGCTTTGGGAGGGCAGGGGTGGGGCTGATACTCGGGGATGATACTCGAGAGGAGCGCTGGAGTGTTAATGAATGACCGCCTGATACAGGCCTGTCATCCCACTGGGAGAGTTAGTGCACTCCGCTGGATGAGGGGAGGAGGTGGCAGCTCGGGGGCGGTGGCGAGGAGCACGGCGTGAGGATCGGGGGGGTGTTTGGAACCGAGCGTGCAGAGTGGGGGGGGGGGGGCAGCGTGGAGACATGTTGAACCACCGTCTGCAAACCGATGCCCCCCCTCCAGAGCCGAGCAGCCATGTGCATCGTCCGTCCTCAATCTCTGCTGCAACCCACCGGACACCATCTGCTGACTCTGAGGTTCAACCTCACATAAAGCATTTCTCTGAAGCTTCAGGGCTCTGCAGGGTGGTCAGTGCGTTTCCTCACGTTGTAAATTACAGCTGAAGACCAGAGGCCGGTCAGGATCTCCTGCCTGGACACACTCACTGTATCACTCATGGCAGATTATAATCTAAAGATGATTTAAAGACAAAAGAAGGAATTAAATGTCTTCGGTATATTCTCCGATATAAAGGCTCTGTCACATGGGCCACCTCTCATTCCTGCTGACACTGCACTCCTCTTGCTATTTGAATAAAGCACCGCCCGTCCATTCTATCCACTATCCATGAATGTAAAACAGCCCCTGATAAATCGTCCATTGTGACGGGAACATGATTACATGAAGCCGCGGCTGTGGGCCGCTCAGCGGGCAGACGGAGCGCCGTGTCACCTCTAAGAGGAAGCTGAATAAATGTCCCCGTCTCCACCAAGGCCCACTTCCTTAATCAGGGTGTCGGATGGTGATGATTAGCTTCCTGCTCCTCGCACGCTCGCTTCCCGGCCTCCCAATCCTCCCTGGAACTCCATCACTGTTAATAATCTGCCCGGGGAGATAATACCCTTCTTTACCTTCACGTAATCCAGCTCTAATCTCAACCGCATTGTCACTTTCCCCTTTTCTAATATCGAATTTCATTTATTCTGACAAGTGCTTTTTTTCCTGGAATCCGGCGGTGCTCCGTATTGAAGGGGAAGGGAATCATATCTAAATCCCTGAGCGAGGTTAAACAACCCCCCCTGGGGGCAGAGTCATCGGAAGGGGGGGGTTGTCTCTCTTCTGCCTCAGGCCACGGCTTCAGAGCAAGGGGGGGGGGATTACCGAAGCATCATTTCATTCAGTGTCCGTTTCCAAAACCTGGATTAGCAGCAAGGAGACAGATTAGTGTTTGTTATCGTGCTTCATGTGCAGGCATCTGTCAAAGCCACTCCTCCATATTTGTGCTATTAAGCTGATATCCACCCCCCCCCCCCCATTTCCTTATATTTCAATTGAAACTACCAGCAGCCGATGCAACGCAGCGTTTAAGCTGCAGGATTCACTCCAGACCTCGTTCACTAAACGCTCCCGTATCTGCAGCCGTTTACTTTCCCAGTTCTAATTAACTGGACGAGGATCCCACGTCTGGCACTGGCATTCAAACTCATTACCTCTAATTCTCCAGCTGAACAGAATACGTTCCTTCTGAATGCATAATGGGGCTGTTTGTGAAATGGATTTGCTGTTTGGGGGAAGTGTGTGAAACATGTTGAGTGGAGTGGGAGCGTGTGTGTCTCTCAGTTGCATCTTCATGCTCAGATGCACCTGAAGGAACACGGTGTGCATCGTGCTTCTCTGAGTGGGAACGATGGGAGTTCACCTTGAGCTATTGATTTCCTGCCACCGTGAACATGTACTGTATATCCATCTCTCTTCTCTCTCTCTCTCTCTGTGCAGAGATCCTGAACGGGGGTGTTTACGTGGACCAGAACAAATTCCTGTGCCACGCCGACACCATCCACTGGCGTGACATTATCAAGAACCCCCAGGCCGAGCTGCTGGTGGTTCCCTCCAACAACAGCAACCTGGGATGTGAGTAGAAAACCAGTAGCTTTGGATGAACATCAAAAAAACGCTGGTCTGTGAAATGTGCTGGCGAAGGCTCCCGTCCCAGCAGCCCCAGCGGTGCCCTCTCCCTCGTTCTCCATCCTGTTTGCCTGCTGGTCATTTGGAAGCTAGATCACAAAGTGTTAGATCAGCGTGTGAGCCTCTCCATTGTGGTGGCTCTGCAGCGAGGCCCATGGAGCTGCTGGACTTAAATCCCAGTGAATCTGACAGCTGGTTGGAAGCTGCCCACTGCCCCCCCGCCGCCCCTCACCCCTCGCCCCTCTCCCCTGGTCCCTGCAGACCCTCATCTCCCTCTGCTCTGGACACTACAGGCCTCGCTCTCCGGCGGCGGACCCTCCCTGTCAGAGAGAGCGGCTGTTAAAGACGGACCCTCTCCAGCTCCTCTGCACGTCCTTTATTCTTCCTGCTCATTCTGAGGCAGCGGCGAGGAAACTAAACTGAAGATGAAGAGACGTGAGGGAGACGTGGACAGATAAACACTGTCCCCCTGTCCCCCACGACCTCTCTTTGTTCTACAACCTGAGCAGAGCGTACTCTGCAGCGTGCTGCCAGCCGCCTGCTCTATAATAAGACTTTTTAAAGTACATGTGTAAAATAAATTGCTATTGTGTTGATGAGATGGCAGCGTGAGAGGAGGAGGACGAGGAAGAGGCAACAAAGAGCGGAGGAGGAGGTGGGCCAAAAGATGACAAGAGAGCGAGTGGGAGTTGAGGTTGCCAAATGGGGGGGGGGCTGTGCCAAGCTGTAGTTAGTATTTAACAGCCCCACTGTGGGAGTGGTTGGAGGGGCATGGTGACAATCGGCTGCTCTGTTCCACTTACTGTGTAATTAACCCGTAGCCAATTAATCTGGATGACGGCAGACTGGAACATGAAGGGTGTGAGCGCTCCGTCAGCCCCCCCGCGTCAGCTCCCCCTCCATCAGCCCCCCCCGTCAGCTCCTCTGTGACGGGGGGGAGTCCAGGCCTGTCTCTCAGTTTTACACAGTAAGTGGGGCGACTGTCGGACGAGTGAAGGAGAGTCAACAGATCTGTCACTGTCGGCAGGCTGGGAAGTTTTAAGGGCATGTGTGTGTGTGTGTGAGTGTGTGTGTGTGTGTGAGTGTGTGTCAAAACTAAATTTGAAGTTTGCTGAGGAGTTGCCTGATGTTATGTGTGTGTGTTTGTGTGTGTGTTCTACAGGCAGACGCTGTCATCGCTCGTGTAACGGACGCTGCTGGGGGCATCAGGAAGACCAGTGTCAGACCCGTGAGTCCACACACACACAGACACACACACACACACACACACACTTAGTCATGTGTGTCACTTGAAGGGAAAGTTCAACCACATAAGTAAATAAAGTTTATTTAACTTTATACCTTTCCCGGAGCTAAGCCACAACGTCCTGCACACAAATGAATAAAACACCATAAAAGTAGAAATAAATATCTGCAACAAGATCCCAATGATTCAACTGGGGGGGGGGGGGGGGTTGTTTAAACTTTAAATCCAGGCTAATGAAATCTGTCAGTGACCTCCTGTATTTACTGAGCCTGCTCAGAGGAATCGAGCATCCTGCAGCGTCTGCTCTAGATTAATCTGTAATCTGCTTTAATCTGTTTAGATCTATTATTATTATTATGATGTGGGGGGGGGGGCTGTCTGACAAACATCTGCTTCAGATGAAGTTAAATAAGATAGAACAACAGAGTTAGTATTCGTGTTTGTCTGCAGCAGCGTTAATAAAACACTGGAGGAACGAGGGCAGCAGGAGAGATGTTGGTGCTGGTTATAATTATGGGATGTTTTAATGTGGTTGTACAGACTGAGAGGCTGTTGTCCTCACACAGACTCCGACTCAGAGCCTTGTTATTTCCCTCTCTCCTGCATCATTATGGTTCCAGCCCGACAGATAGTGAGCGCAGCAGTTTTGAATGCCTGCGCTCCGAGCTGCTGCTTCTCCCTCTGTCGAGCCAATAGGAGGGAGGCCGGAGAACTGGAGGTGCAAGCCAAGTGTGAGCCGGCTAATCACACTGAGGGCGGCAGCTTCCTTCAGAGAATCAGGAAAAACTCTCTTTGGCCCAGCAACAAATAAAGCCGGGCTTTCTGGGGAATTATGAGCCCAGTTGGACGCTGCGGGTCCAGTTGGCCGAGAGGCAGATTTGGTGAATCAGAAGTGTTCGGTAGATATTTGCCCAAACTTTATTGATGTAGGAGAAACTTTCGGTTTGAGGAGAAGAGGCTCGTTGAAGGTGGTGAGAGGAGGAGACGTCCGGCGAGCTGCTGGTTCCTGCTTCAGGAAGGCGTCCTCTTCTTTCTCTCAAAGCACACGGACAAGAAGCTGAAAAGTATCGCGATACCGAATCCCCTGTAAAATGTGTCGTCTCCCTCTATGTGTGTGAACGTGTCAGAACTTTTGTGTGTTTGTGTCAGACCTTTGAAAAGTCTTCTCTGTCTCCCTGTGCAGTGACGAAGACGGTGTGTGCCGAGCAGTGTGACGGTCGCTGCTTCGGGCCGTACGTCAGCGACTGCTGCCACCGCGAGTGTGCCGGCGGCTGCTCGGGTCCCAAGGACACCGACTGCTTCGTACGTCTCACACACACAGACACACACAGACACACACAGACACACACACAATGTCTCTCTTTCCTTCATCTTCTACTTTTTCTCCTCCACCTCCTTCCTGATGTGAACTTTCCACACACACCTCCCCCCGCCCTCCCTCAGCTTCCTTCCCTCTATGGCTCCCTCCAAAGAGCAAATTGGTGATTCAGTGTTCCAATTAATATCAGCTCAACTTCTCCCTGTTGCGCCGACTTGTGGGGGGGAGGAGATTGTGGTTGTAATTCACAGAAAGGTTCATCCAATCCAATTACTGTCGCCTCAGCCTGAAGCCACAGACGACAGAAACACTTCAGAGGATTATGAGGAAACATGTCAGTGTTTACGTCGCGGCTGTGGATCAGTGGCTCCGGCTCTTCTCCTGTTCGGTGTGAAGGAAGTTCCGCATGTGACGGTGAGATGAGAAGCTGCTCTAACACTCGTGCTCTTTGTTTCCAGGCCTGCACCAACTTCAACGACAGCGGGGCGTGTGTGACCCAGTGTCCTCAGCCCTTTGTGTACAACCCCACGTCCTTCCAGTTGGAGCACAACCCCCGAGCCAGGTACACGTACGGAGCCTTCTGCGTCAAGAAGTGTCCACGTGAGTGTCCTCCAGCAGACACACACACACAGACACACAACACTGCCGTCACAAAGATGATCATACCAGAGTTCATGATGAGGTTTGATCGTCTGTGCCGCGGTGTCCGCTGCAGAAGAAGCATTTATCCTCTCGTCTTTCCTGAAATCAGACTCCAGGCCATTACTTAAATCTGAGATGAATGACTCAGACATGAATAAATCAAATGTTGTCTCACTCGACTCGTTGCTGCAGCGTCTGTCTCAGCTTCTGGCAGCCAGAGAGAAAACCAGTCCTGATTCCTCTGGAGTCAGAGAGCAGGGATGGAAGTGAGGCTGCAGCAACAGATTGAACCTTCAAGTCCCACTGATCCTCAAATGAGCAAACCGCACACTCGCACACAAACATGGTTCATTACTCTCCCAGCGCAGTATACACAATTAGTGTTGATCATTATACAAATGTGATTAAAAGATGATTCATTTCTCAGCGTCAGACGAGGAAACGCTGTGACTCAATGGATTCACGTGATGGAATCCACAGTGGGAGTCGTTTGTTATTAACACGGCTTCTGGATCCCACAGATAACTTCGTGGTGGACCACAGCTCCTGTGTCCGAGCATGTCCCAGCAACAAGATGGAGGTGGAGGAGAACCGCATCAAGATGTGCATCCCCTGCACAGACATCTGTCCCAAAGGTAACACAAGGGTTTGGTAAGATCCTGCAGGATAACAGCATGGACGGGCCAATTTGAAATGTGCACAGTAGAGCTCAGACCTCCAAGTCCACTTCTAAACCACCGTTTAAATCCACCAGGTCCTGGTTCCACAGGCTCATAGATGTTAGATCTGTGTATTCTTCTCTCTGAAATCAGTGAAATGTGCAAACCTTGTCAGTGTTGCAGGAGATTATTAAACATTCTTGCATCCACTGCTTTTTGCAGATCCACACCTAAAGATTTATGAGTTCCCTCTTTGCCCCTCCACTGAGTTGTGTGGAAATTCATTCAGTAGCTTTTGAGTTATTATGCTGACGAACAAACTACAGGACCGAGATAAAAACATCCTGAAGATGCTGCAGGTCAAATTTAGACAACGTTGACTAATCCAATGTGAGAAACTAGAGAACTCAACCTATCAGATTCAAACCGTGGCCCACAGACGAGTCGGTCTGAAACCAGTGAGTGTGTGTGAGGAACATGGTTGGGTCGGATGTTTGCAGTTTAAGTGTCGGCGTGTCACCTTGAGTGACTTCTACCTTCTCAGCAGCTCTGATGAAAGTGGGAATGATGATGTGTTTTATTGCCTGTTGTCCCAGGGACTGTCTGCAGATCTGTCTGAGAGAGACGTCCACAGACAACAGATGGAGCTTTATTATATTACATGGAGGACGGTTCCCCCGGCTTCCCTCCACTGCACTGCATTCTACTGTATATACAAGAGCTTACTCAGTTAAACCCGTTTAATCTAATAGCTTCAAGCGAACGGTGATGATACTGGATCAACAGCCGCCCTCAGGAATTACTTCAAAACGCTTTTAAGAGGAAAAGTAATTCATGTATTAACAGAGAAAGCTTAGCTTCCAATAAATATACTTAAGACTTATTCATTTATTGATTCTAATTAATCCAACAAAGCGTCAGCAGGCGTACTCCTCTGTCGGACGGGATCGGGCTACGACCTGGAGGAGGAGCCTGACGCTGCCCAGACAGAGGTCACGTGTTTGACCCTCAGGACATCGAGCGTGTTCCCGTGATGAGATCCTCTCTGACCTGCTCACTGGACCCGAGCAGCAGCTGGAATAACACAAAGTGGAATCAGGCGGCAGCGTCTTCCTGGTGTTCTCACAAAGGCAGCTTCCCCTCCGGAGGGGGGGGCGGCGGCGGGGGTGCGGCGCCCTTTGATTGGCTAATCTCTTGATTGCATGGTCACGCAGCGGGGAGGGGGTAATGAGGGATAGCCCCAGGAACTGTGGGAAATGATAACAAATTAACATTTCAGATATGGAATTGGCTGGTATAAATCACTATCAAGAACTGGTTACCCCACTTAATGCCAACCTGATTCATCATCGCCCCCCCCCCGTCTCTGTCAGAAATACATAGACTGCGAGTGTAATTAATGCAGATGTAATGAATTCATTACAGCGAGGAATTGGCTGCTGATTGGCCCGTGCCTTCACAGCGGGGGGGCCGCGGCCTCGTCCACGGCTCTGGTTTCATGGAGGAGGGAAGAATTAAAAGCTAAGGGGGGTTTGGTGAGGCGAGGTCGGAGCTGCACAAGGACACGTTGAAAGAATCTCTGAAATGATGTGTTCACGGGCGAAAGCAGCAGCACTGTTAGTTACATCAGGTTCATGTGTGACTGTGTGTGTGTGTGTGTGTGTGTTGTGATCTGTCAGTGTGCGACGGCATCGGGACGGGCAGCCTGCAGACGGCTCAGACCGTGGACGCCAGCAACATCCATCTGTTCGTCAACTGCACCAAGATCAACGGGAACCTCATCTTCCTCATCACCGGCATTAAAGGGTGGGTGACGACACACACACACACACACACACACACACACGACTTTCATATTGACCACACAACAACTTTAACCCTGTGTCTGCTTCCTGTCCTCTTCAGGGACATGTATCACGGTATCGGACCTTTGGACCCTGAACGCCTCAACGCGTTCCGCACAGTGAAAGAGATCACAGGTAAAAACCACCTCACTGGACCCACCTGGGAAAACATGTGTGTGTGTCTGTGTGTGTGTGAGTGTGTTAGTGTGTGTGTGTGTTAGTGTGTGTGTGTGTGTAATCTATTAGTCCTCGGAGGCTTCAGGGAAAGATGGAAGCTGATGCTGAAATCTAAAAGCTGGTCTGATGGGTATTATGTTGCTGCTGGTGTGTGTGTGTGTGTGTGTGTGTGTACGTGCTCGCTCTATGTAGAGCAGTGTGTGTTTATTCATTAGCTGTAAGAGGCCTAAAGGGATGAGCGGTACCTCATCTACAAACCCTTTTGTCATATTAAACTGTGACTTGCAGTTGAGCCAAACACCTAATGGAGTGAAACTGCATTTTCATAATGAAAACCAGAGCAATAAGGAAGAGCAATGGCTGCTCTATCCCCCCACGCTTCCTGCTCCATCCCTTTAATGTCGCCTCCACACGTGCTGATTCGATATAATCTGTCATTAAAGCCAAGTGCAGCCGGACAAATTGTGCTGGATATTAAATCCATCTTGGTAATTAGTGTGCGTCGTCTTCTCCGAGGACTGGGCCTTTGTGGGACGGGTTCTTCAGAGTCCTCGTCCTATTTCCTCTGCTTCCTTTGTCCTCGTCTGCTCATTGAAAATCACTTATCAAGGAGCCATTGTGTATTGAATGTCTTTAAACTGTGTGAAGGTTTCCTGAACATCCAGTCGTGGCCGGAGAACATGACGGATCTGAGTGTTTTCTCCAGCCTGGCGACCATCGGAGGCCGAGCTCTCTACAGGTGCTTTTTGTTTCTCCACCTTTTCATTTCCAGCTCGTCCTCCCTTCTTTTTTAAACCTTTAACTCCTCCTCTCCTGCTCCTCCTGCAGTGGAAGTGGTATTTCTCTGCTGATCCTGAAGCAGCGCTGGATCTCCTCCCTCCAGTTCCAGTCGCTGGACGAGATCAGCGCCGGGAACGTTTACATCTTCAACAACAGCCGCTTGTGTTTCTACAACACGGTGAACTGGACGTCTCTCTTCAGGACGCCGAGCCAGAAGGTTCTGATCCGCAACAACCGGGATCCAAAAGAGTGCTGTGAGTACCATAGCACTTCTATTAATTCTACTCTGCAACACTTCAGCGGATTAAATCATCCTTTCTGCAAAAAGTGACTTAATTAAAACACAAACTCCACAAAAGCCGAGCGGCCAAATTAATAAATGTTCAATTCTGCTAAATTAATCTGCAGATATTTGCACCAATTTAAATAATGAACTCTATAAAATGTCCTGGAAATAGTGTCTGGACATTTTCTGGATCCTCTTGTAACTCAACACCCATGAAGTCCTCCTGTGTTCTCCCATGTTTCCAAACCCCCCCCCCCTCGGCCTTGGACATGAAAGCCCGTGTTCATCTCCCTGGGAGGAAAGTGCTTAATGCGTCAGGCGGTGGATTACGCTCGCTGCTGGGGGGGGGGGGGCGACATGTGGTTCTGCTGCAGATGGTGGAAGCTGCGTCCACCAGGAGGTTGGGTTCCTGTCAGGAGAATTAAAACCTTGGATGGAACGTGGACCAAGAGAAGACGCTGTTAGATTTAAAGATCTGGATGAAAGGGGCAAATCCATCTTTGACAATTGCCTTAAGATTCCTCAAGAGAGAAATGTTCAATTAGACCAACATTAAATATCAGTGGTTGAAGGTCAAAGGTCATAGTTCCATCTTTTCTGATCCAGCTCCCCGTGACAGAGACTAAAACAAACTCGTGGGCCACCGTAGTTTTTCTGCTCCCTGCCCGGCTGCAGTTGATATCACCAGCCAGTTAATGAGTGTTGTGTGTGTGTGTGTATGTTAGAGATCAATCTCTTCATTACCCCCCCCCCTGTGTCCACCATTGACTGTTTAGCTGTTGACAAAAGGCTCCTCACCGGGGACGCGTGTGTCACTCACCGACAGACGGGGACACTCCAGTCCAATGAGCGCCATCGATTCTGAAAACAAACAAACAAACTCAGGCTCAGCGTCCTGGGTGGGTCTTTAATTGCAGAGGTGTGGAGAATACAGATGTTATTACCCCCCCCCCCACACACACACACATTAATCCGTGTCCCTCCTTCGTCTCCACAGCTCAGCAGCGGATGGTGTGTGACGGCATGTGTTCGGACGCCGGCTGCTGGGGCCCGGGGCCGGACCAGTGTCTCTCCTGTCGGTTCTTCAGACGAGGGCGCACCTGCGTGGAGTCCTGCAGCCTCTTCGACGGGTGAGTCCACCGTTTGAGCCGCTCTGTGAAACGTAACTCAAGAGAACGAGCGTCTCCCTGAGCGTCAGGTCCTGGTCGCTGCCGGAGGAAGTAGATTCAATTCAAACGGTCCTGATGCATGAGAATGAAGTGGAAACTTCCTCGAGGGCTCTGGAGGAGGAGAGTCTAATTGCCAATTGGCTTGAAGGTAATGAGATGAACCAATAAGGGATCTCACTCGGTGAACTCCAGCAGTGAAAGGAACATTTAGCTGCGTGTTGCTCCCTTTGTCCAAGATGAATCTGATCTCATTACGACTCCACCACAGATATGAGTTTGGGAAATGAGTGACGTTTGTGACAGAGGCCCCTGGAGAGTCCTCACAAACCACTGACGCTCTGTTTCCAGTGTGAATAATCCCATCAGGTCAGTGCTCTGCTCTGAGGCACATCAGAAGCATCAGTGCCAACTCACCTGGGGAGGAGGTCTTCTTTGTAGATTCAGTTTCCAGAACGAGGAGACGCTCTGCATCGAGTTTCCTCCGAGTGTTAAGTCGAGCTCGTGTTTCCCCTCGGGGACGGATGGGAGGAGAGCGCTCACGTTCGAGAGCGGGAGGCGGCGTGCGAGAGCGAGCAACCCTCGGTCATGTCGACTTGTTGCTCCGTCCCTTTTCCCGGCAACGTTTGTGGAAGGGAAGCTTTGAAGCTGCCGAGGAAAACAGCTCACAGCGAAGGCTTTGAAGGAGACGGGCGAGGGGAAGGCGCGTGGCGGGGCGCTGCCGAGCCACGCGCCCCTCCCCTACTGTAAATACACTCGCTGTGATGTATTAGAAGTATCACTGGAAAGGCCCACTTCTGGCGTTGTGTCACTGGTTTGACTGTGGAATCAAAAGTCTATAACCTGAGGGTGTGCCCGCTGTAAGAAGTCACCTCCTGCCAAGAAACACAGCTTCAAAAACGCCTCTTTGGCAGAAAGCAGCAGCTTCTCTTTCTGTCTGATGTGTGTTATACCCGAGCGACTGCTCCTGTGTTCTGCTCAAACCAACAGGAAACTGGATTTGTTCTCCAAAAAGTCGACTTGTGTGTTAGCTGCCTGGATGTTTACCTCGCGAAGTGTCGGGTGAACGATTCTCTGTGTGGTGACAAACTGTGCAGGAGGGGGGGGGGGTTAACGTGAATGAGACTAAAACCAAAGAATAAAACATACAACCAATGGAACTATGGAACAATCTCAAGAAGCTGGCTCAGAATCTCAAAACCCTTGTTTTCCTCTGGATATTCTTTGGTTCAATAACCGTCACCAGTGATAAAACGTGAAACTGTATCTGAGGATTTAGGAGTGGAGGCTGCTGCATGTCTAAATATAACATCTCTCTAATCCAGTGCCGATAGAGAATCACTGTTTCAGCACTTTCCTGCTTTACAAGACAGAACCCAGTAAAAGCCGTGCAGCTGAGTTCAGAGTGGATCAGTCCAGATGATATCTGCTGTTTGGACCTTTTGAATAAAGTTCGAGAGCCATAAATATTTGTGACTAAACTAAACGGAGAGAATTTACGGCCTATTTGTTGAAAAACATAAAATATCAAGACTACATTCAGCTGCATGTGATAAACATCTGTTTCCTAAATCTAACTGTACTGCACTGCACATGATCTTAATATCTTTGTTCACCTTGAACCTGTGTTCCTCTATTGACCGGATTTAATCTCATTAAATATGTTTTGGGCTTTGGTGATTCTCAAACCTCCAGATTCCTCCGCCCGCCCTCGTTATGTCTCCGCTCTTAATGAGGAGCGGCACTAATTCCCCCCCGTTTCTACATCAGTTGAATAAAACAAAGGCTGAGCAGAGGAGAGGGGAGAGGAGATGAAGTCCGCTGGGTCGTGGGAGGAGGGAGGCTGCAGATTATGGAGGCGTTGAAAGTGTTTAATTAAAACAGTTGCTCTGGTGGGTTTGGCCGCTCTGTGGTCTGAGCGGTGGCCGCAGTCTGTAACCGGGCTAATCCCCGCCAGGCCGCCGCCCCCTCCGCCGGGGCCGCGGTGCACACTTCCAGCCGTGAAGGGGGCCAATCAGGAGGAACAGCTTGGACTGAATGGAAATGACCCTTGAGAGCGCCGCTGCCGAGGTCTTTGTCTCCCGCCCATTCTCCTCATGTGCAGTTTTCTTTTTACCTCGTGCAACAAAGGAGATCTCTCCTCGCCGTTTAAAGGATTCCCATGGATGGAGCTTCCAGGAGAGAAACCTAATTTATTTTGGAACGAGGGACAGAAAGAAGACAAAGAAGGAATGTGAGGAGAGCAATGGGACTTTCCTTTTGAGTCCAAAACATTATTAATAAGAGGAAACTCCGTGTGTTAGGACACCTTGTGCAAAAACGCCCCGACGCCAACACTCAGCAGAAAAGAATCCTATGGTCTTTATTGTTGCCTCTTAAATGTGATACAACTTGTACGTCTCTCTTCTGTTTGTGTTTCTTTTAGCTGCACAAAGTCTGAGAGAATTTATTCTAATATTCAACAGTGGAAAATGCAAAAACACCCACAGGGGATGTGAGTCTGCTGCTGCAAGATCATATAAAAACAGCTCACCAAGAGGAATCTGTTGGATCTTTATTCCACGCACATGCAAAAACAAACACAACACACACAAACACACAGGGCTGCTCTCCTCTCGTTAGCCCAGCGCTGTGGGAAAGGGGCTTGTTTGGTAACGGGGTGAATCCTCCACTGAGGGTGTGTGTGTCCTGTGTGTGTCCTGTGTGTGTCCTGTGTGTGTCCTGTGTGTGTCCTGTGTGTGTCCTGTGTGCGTCAGCCGATCGATCGCTCTGAAGTGAAAAGTGTTTCTGATCGGCAGCGGTCGGTATCGACAGCAGCCGGGCTCGGCTCGCCGGGGCCGCTCACTTCAAAACAGAATCCCAAGATAATAATCTCATTCAGAGACAAACAAGGGAGAGGGTTATAGATCGGCTACACGCACACACACATGGACACACACACACACACACATGCATAGATGTATAAGGATTCAACAGTATGGCCTCAGGCTCTGTGCAGCTTCTGCCGATATAATTGCTGCGTATAAACCCGATATTGAGCTTTGTTGTTTACCTCCTTCCTTCAGAAGAGGCCGTCATGGAAGCAGCTTCATGCAACCCTCTGAGGCTGTTCTCACACATGAGGATGTTCACAGAACTGGGTTTTCAGTTTGTGTTTCTCGTGTGAAGCAGGATTCTCCTACCAGTTGCACAAACTGCAGTGATTTGACAAACACCTCCTCCTCCTCCTGCTCCTCCTCCTCCTCCTGCTCCTCCTCCTTCCTCCTCCTCCTCCTTCCTCCTCCTCCTCCTCCTCCTCCTCCCTCCTCACCTGAACAACAACCGTCACCTTCTCCCTGTTCTCTTCCACCACCCTTCCTCGTTTCTCCCTTCCCTCCCAGCAGCTCTCTATACATCCCCTCTGTTTTTCCTGTGATTTAAAAAGCTGTTCATTATTCCGGACTCTGCTCTGTGAGCATATTGACCACACTAACACTTTAACTTAACCAGTCTCGGGCAGCGGGCTGGCCTGCGTGCCCCATGGCCAGGGGGCGCTCTTTCTGTAGGAATCATGGAGACGTATGAGTAGATGAAGGTTTAACCTTGATTTCTCGCTGCTGTTGATTTAAAATCAAAGAGGCTCCTATGTTCAGCGAGCGCACACATGCACACAGCGCACTTCAAAATCTCCCCTCAGCAGGCTCTTAATCAATATTTCAATGTGGCTACGCTCTCAAATCTATAATGCATGCGTCTCTATCTGGATTTCTGTCTCTATCAGGGAAGTGCGGGAGTTCTCCAATGGATCCGTGTGTCTGGAGTGTGACAGCCAGTGTGAGCAGATGGATGGGAACGCCATGACGTGTCTGGGACAGGTGAGAGCTCGACTCACACTCGCTCCTCTTCCGCCTCCTTCCCACTTCACAATACTTTCTCTAGAAGAAGACTTTCCCCATTTAGATTAAAACCACTCCTCTCATTCCTCTGGGGGAGACAGTCTCATATCTGCTGTTTGCCAGACTGGATTTCCACCTGATTATCTGTGAGTCTGTTTTGCATGCAGGATTCCAGAAGATATAAGTGTTGTGTTTGCTAAGGTGAGCGGGAGGTTAATGGGAGGAATGATAAACTGCCGGGGCTACTTCAGGAGGAAAGCTTTTGGCAAACACACTCAAAACAGTCAAATGAGATTAGTTTGTGACCTTCCCATAAAGTCACTGTTGAGTCTCGGATGTGATCCCAGCGCAGGTCTCCAAAGTGTTCGAATCCCCCTTTGAAATGTCTCATGAGCTAAGAACTCAAATATAGATTTCTCTAACGGGTAAAATAAGAAAACGTGACAACACAACTTCCATATTTCATTTAAGAGGATCAGCAACACGTCAAACACATCTGCAGTGTAAAGGAATAAACAGGGTTCTTTCCAAAAAAGAATACAAGTTTAAAGCAACAGTGTGTAACTTACACTGAGCAACAGCGCCCCCTGCCGTCTCGTGTGGTGGTGAATCCTTTTGGGCTCCGTGCCCAAGTGATGAAGCGGTTTTCAAGTAAAGAGAAACTTATTATTTATAGCTTTAAAACTATTTTAAAACTTCATGTTCATATGTTTGTATAAACTCTGGTGTCGTGGAACCTGTTAACAGCCTCCTGGTGCCAATGTTTTAGGAAATAACTTTTATTTACAAAATATTCATGAGCTAGTTTGAAAGAGTTGTGTCTTTAAAAGTGTTTTTATCTGGTTTCGGGGGACGTGCACATGTTTGGTTCACTTTGCAGAAAGTTGTATTTAATGTGCTGCACAACTTGTTTAGCAGAATTTAGTGGTTGTGTGCGTAACCTTTCCTGACTGTCCCTCGGGCGAGCGAGTGAGAGGCAGAGAGAGAGAGGCAGAGAGAGAGAGGCAAAGAGAGAGAGAGAGATAGTTTGAGATGCTGGTCACAGTTGAGTAGTAAATAACAGCGGAGTCAATCACCCAGCGACGCCCTCACACTCACACACACATGCACACGGACACACTCCGATGCATCCAGACATCTGTATGCATCCTCACTGACACACACACGCATGCATACGCACAAACATGCAAAGTGAGAATAATCTTTATTGATGGCGTGTGTCTGAATGTGTCAGACGGCGTGAGGAGCTGTCCGTCAGGTCACGGCTGTCATCGTTAGCATCCGTGCGCGGCAGCAAAGCCTCCAGAATACACACACACACACACACACACACACACACACACACACAGAGAGAGAGAGAGAGTCCACGTACACACACGCAGATCTTTGCAGGAATCACACTTCAGTCAAGCACCTTCATCACACAGACACACACACAAGGAGTTGAGGCAGATTTTCTTTCCCTACTTTCACACACACAGACACACACACACACTCTCCCCCTGACTAATTCATGACTGGGCTGCAGCTGAGTTGTGCTCAGTTACCACTTGTCATCTCCTCCATCCCAGTCGATGTGCGTTTCCTTGACTCGACCTGACTCCTGATGCTGTTGGACGATTCCAGCAGATGTGTGTTTGAATCCACTCGGGGCAGTTTGGCTCCACACGTGATAATCGACTGAATGATATTCATGTGGGTCGTGCTAGCTGCGTTAGCCGCGGTCAGGAAGTGAGCAAATTGACATGAATCACCGGGTGTAAATTTGATTCCCTCTCCTCTCATATTTCTTTCTACATTTCCATTCTCTCCATCGCTTTATCCCATTCCATGTTCCCTAACTTCATTTTATCCCTTTGCTTTCCTTCACCCCTCGGCCAATCATCTTTATTCACCCCTCTCCTCCTTTTCAAATCCTTTTACTGCACCCTCCGCCTCTTCCTCTATTTATTCTGCCCCTGTCCTCCTCCTCCTCCGAATGCCATCCTCTCATCTCTCTCCTCTCAGGGCCCGGACCAGTGCGTGAAATGTCTCCACTTCAAAGATGGACCCAACTGCGTGGAGAAGTGCCCCGACGGGCTGCAGGGAGCCAACAGTTTCATCTTCAAATACGCCAAGGCCAACAATGAGTGTCATCCCTGCCACGCCAACTGCACCCAGGGGTAAGAGAAGGCTGATGCATGGAGATGTGTGTGTCTGTGCTGCAGAACACGACTGTTCTTTCAGGTGTTTGCTCGTCTTTTTACTTCCCGAGTCTCCTCTGGCGTTGGTGCTGTTGAAAGCATCGTGGAGACGCCCCGGTGACCTGGAGGACATGCAGCACCTCCCTGCCGAGGAGTGAAAGAAGGAAAGAGAGAGAAGAGGCAGATGACTTGTGCAGATTCCCCGAGCTGCTGCCGGCTCCTGGGGCAGAATGCATTGACCCTGAAGGCCAGAGCGGGTGAACTCTGAAAGATGGGATGGGTGCAGGGAGAGGGGGAGATCAGGGGAGATGGGGGGGGGGGCGGGCGCAGCAGAGAGAGAACGAGAGGAACGGCTGCTAACGAAGGAGTAGGTGGAGGAGGTGGAGGAGGTGCAGGAGAGGACCTACATACAGAAGCGCTTCTATAGAAAGTACATGTTTTTCCTCTGTGATGGGAGGAAGCCACGAATCAAAAATCTGCTCCAGCAAAGAGCGGATTTACACCGTCTCATAATTCAGATGCAGCTGATCATAGTCGGTGCAGCGACAGGACTCGGTCTCTCTGCGTGGCGCTGGTAGAACATTAAAGAAAGTCCACCTCAGCACTAGAGAGGACACCTGCTGCTGCTGCTGTCACACACAATGAGGTTTCACACGAGCAGGAGGCGGAGCAGGGAACTGAGGAGTCCAGCTCTCACACGATTCATCAATGGTTAGTTAATGTAGAGCAACATGGAGGATTGATGATGATTCACCTGCAAAGATCCTTCTTCAGTCTCAGGTTCTCACACATGAGCATTTATTGTTTTAACTCCGGCTTCTGTCGTGAAGTGAATTTTAAACGTGCAAAAAAAAAACAAGCACTTAGGAAATCATCAACCTGTTAATTGATGATGCACTTTGAAAAATGTTTTTAGGCCAATTAGAACGTGGGGTTTTAAATTAGGGGTTAAAGCAATTAAAGCTTTTTTGTGTCTCTAGTCAAGAGATGGATGAGAGGATTTAAACTGTTTTCATGTGGGAACCATTTACCAAACTAAAATATCTCTAAATAGATTTTTATATCATCAAAAATATAATTAAAACCAAACTTACTGTCTCTCTCTCTCTCTCAGCTCCTCTCTCTCCGTTACTCTCCATCTCTTCGATATTTTCCGACTTGATAAAAATGAAGCTGAAATCAATACATGCAAACAGGGCTGGAGAATATGACAGCTGATTTGTTTAAAAAGCTGAAGGTGAATCCAAATAAAAGGAAGTGTCTCTCCTGGAAGTGAGGTGTTGATGGAGTTGATGATGTCTGGTTGCAGACCTTCTTTACATCTTCATCCTCTTCTCTCGCTCATCTTTTAAACTCTCCTCTCTGACTTTGACCTTCTAGCTTTTAGCTCTTAACGAAAACAGGGAGGACAGCGTCAGAGACAACCACACAGAGACAGTGAGGAGGACATCGTGTCCTGTCTCTCACGTCCAGGGAGCTAAGTCCGTCCTCCTGTAGATGTTGATAACGTGAGAGCCGCTTTAGAGACTTTTTAAAAGACGGACGAGAGATGAGGACAAAGGACGCAGAAGCAGAACATCGGATAAAGGTGAAAAGCCGAATTGAGGATGAGGGTGAGGTCATAATTCTTCACATGACAGATTTCAGTCACACACGTTCCTGACGCTGTGAAGACTAATCTGTCAGTGGCATGACAACACCTCCATCAGGCCTTGTCCTTTTATCCCCCCCCCCCTCCAGCCGCGGCGTGCTGAGGATTAACATCCCGGTGGAGGCTGAGGCCGGGGATTTGAGGGTGTGAGCCAAAGTGAGACATTACAGAGGTCAGAGGTCAGTGTCAGGAGAGAGTCGTGCTGCTGGAGGACGATGAAACAGACACACAAAACCAGCTCAGGTTCCAGAGTGAGAGGCAGCGAGTGGTTACTGACAGACCACTTCTCTGTTCTCTGGTTGAGTCAGGGAACTCTGTCGCTCATGTGCACACACACACAGAAACACACACACACACACAGTGGATACGGCCGCTGATTGCTCTCTAATTAGCGATTTGGTGCACCAGTTAATTGACAGCAAAGCGACTTTTAGAGGAGCCACAGTTGTCACCGATTTAATTCCAAAGTTAGCTCGCTCTTCTAATTTGCTTTATAATTTGTTGTGTCTCGCAGCATCCGTGCACACACACACACACACAGACACACACAGACACACACAAGCATTCTGAAATTGTTCTCCTGTGTCTACCCTGCTGTTCAAGCCGTCCACTCAAGGAGTGAGAATTAATGAGCAGCTCGGAGTCGCTCTAATCACTTCCTGCTTCCCTCATGTTAGAACCTGCACTGGTCTCTAATCAGATTGTGATCGGCTCCACGTTCCACTGCCTCTGAGTGTTGACGGGAGAAAAGAGCAGAGGAGGTGCTTCTCCTGTTCAGAGAGCAGCTGGATGGGATTCTGGTAAAGACGCTGATTCACAGGGAGACGGGTTGACATCAGCAAATGAGGACCAAGTAGAATCATCAAGGTTTTCTTAGATCTAAAAATAAAAAATAGATAATGGATGAGAACAGACTTCATTTCATGATTTTATCAGAAAAGTTTCATCAGACCTGCAGGGACACAGAAACCAGGTGTCGACAAAACAAAAGTGTGTTGTTCTGCAGATTTTCTGAACAGACAGTTTCTCCTCTTTTGTTCAACGATCAACGCATCGATATTATAAATATATAAAACACTGTAAACAGCAGCTTTTAGGTTTTAACAAAGATTTTAGCATTTAAATATCACGTGAAGAAGAAGGACGCCTCCTCCTGTCATATTGACGGGTGGTCGGTTGTGTGTAACGTTCCCATTTCCACTGGTCCCTGCCCAGTGACAGCTGATGGACGTGGGAGAAAGACATCTCCAGGTCCCTGTCTTAATGGATGATCTCTGCTTTGTCTGTCCTGCAGGTGCATCGGACACAGACTCCAGGACTGTGTGGGGATGATGGACAGGTAAGAGACGACGTCCGGCCGCCGCTCTTTAAAGTCACGACTACAAACTGTCTCTCTCTCTCTCATGAACAACCAGTCTTCTGTCTGTTGTGTGTTTTATCTTTGACACATTATTTACTGCTTGTCGATTTGTATTTTGTGTCACTTAGATTTTGGAGATTCTGCGTCAGCGAGCTCACATGGAATTTTTATTCTCAGAGGGAAACGTGTTATTTATAAGCCATTATTATTAACGATGGTACAAATGATTGACTCTAGCCTCTGATTTCCCAGAGAACAATTCATAGATCTTAAAGAAAACAATGGGGCCTGTTCAGAGGACAGTGGAGTGTGAGTTTGTGCAGCTTGATTGGATTGAAGGGACTTTTGGGCCTTGATGAAAGAACAGAGGTACGCTGAAGATGCAGCAACAAATAAAACCTAAAAACACTTGAGTTTGACAATAAGATCAAATTCAAACGAGCTACACACTTGTTAGACTTCAGCCAAACCAGTGAACCCTTAAAGAAAGAGGAGGGTGAGGTTTTAATCAGAGGAAACTGAGACGAGACCTTTCTCTTGTCCTCTGGGAGACGTCTGCTGAGTCTCCAGTCCCCCGGTTGTTCTCACAGTGGCATTATTCCCTCGTCTCATCCGGTGACCCCCCTGTGTCCCTCGTTCTGCTGTGAACCTTCTCCCCCTTCTAATGAGAAGAAGTCCTTCTCCTTCTCCCCCCCCCCCCCAGGTGCTTTCTCTCTCCTGTTTCAGTTGTCTTTCCTTTCGTTGCTGTATATAAACGTCTCTTTACCCAGAATTCTCTAGTGTTTTTCATCTCTCTATTCTCCCTCTCCTCCCCTCTGTGTCTTGTTGTTTCCTCGGTATGAGGTTGTCGTTGAATCTCCTTGTCTTTGACCCCCTTTCGACCCAGTCCTTCCAAACTGCTGCATTGCTATTCACCACATAGCCGAGGATCTCATTAAGCCCGCAGCCTCTTTGTGCGTCTCCAGATCCCCGTTCTTTAGTCCGTCCCAATCGATACGGAGAACGCTGTGGCACCTTGCTCCACCACAGCTGCACGCTACATGAGTCTTCCATTAGCTGCTAATGGCCTCTGCAGCTAATAGAGTTTTGAGTGTTACGTAGAAGCAGGTCTTATTTTATGCTCCGTGGCTGTGTTGTGTTAAAAGAGGGTTAGAAGAAGAGTGTGGCACCGAGGAGCGAGTGGAAATAAAGATGGAAGAGAGATTGTGGGGAAAGAAGGGGAAGAATAAAGATGGAGAGTGTCAGAAAGACAGAATGGAGTGGTGGTGGAGCAGAAGACAAAAGTGCAAGAGGTATGTAAATGGCAAAAGCATTAGTGGCATCATTAGTGCAGAGGAAGAGCTTTTAACTTCCAACCTTTACACCCGCTGTGAGTTTAACTCCTCACCTGCTCCCGCTTTGAAACTCACAGACATGATGCTGAGAGGAGCTAGAAGGGATTCACCCTCCTTCAAGAACCAAGTGTAAACACCTGAAACACAGTGAAGACTTCAGATCCACACAATTTGAGAGAATCCTGGTGATGTTTGTAAGTGTCTTGAGGTTTCTGCAGCGTTGACGCCTCCTCTCTTCCTCCCTCTCTGCAGGACGCCGCTCATAGCAGCCGGCATCATCGGGGGTCTGTTCATCATCGTCATCCTGGGCCTCAGCGTCGCCGTGTACGTCCGCCGCAAGAGCATCAAGAAGAAGAGGGCCTTGAGGCGCTTCCTGGAGACGGAGGTGAGAGGACGGAGGACACAACTCTCTTTTTATTTGCTCATTTGTCTCTGAAGATACAGAGCAGGAGAATCTAGAAAATAAATGAGTCCTGTATTTGTCCTGTGTGATCAGCAGTGAATTACCGGTGTGTAATGAGCTTCATTGATCCCAGAGGGGGGGTTGTGAAAAGACGGCCACGTTACGATGACTGGGACAAAACACAAAGTTTATATTTTTGCAGACGAGCTCAACAGACGTCTTTCTGAATCTGATTTTCTTGCTGTCGGACGCCAAACACAATTAGACTCATAAGCAAACCTTGAGACATTAAACCTTGGCTGTGGTCCTTAGCCAAACCGCGCAGTGCGTATATAGAAGGGTTTTCAAATTATGCCCGGCCGCCGTCGGCCCATCGATCCGGCCTTGAGGAGGCTTCACTTCCTGGAAGCATTAGACGCTGGAGCCGACTTGATATTCAGAGAGAAGAGGCTGAGGTGCAGCTGAGTCCAGGGTTTACGTGCACGTGTGTGTGCTCATGCTCGGCTGGATCACCTTTGTGCTGCTACAAGACACCCGTCCCCTTTGTTTCCTCTGTGTGTGTGTGTGTGTGTGTGTGTGTGTGTGGCGGTTGAAGCTCTGTGGCTTGTCACGGTGCGTTAGTATAATCTACAGGTAGAAGGCGGCAGCGTTATAGACAGCTGTCAGAGCGGAGATGGGAATTGGAGGAGGGCGGCCACGGGCACTTTCTGCCTCGTCCCGGGCCACACACATCCATCTTCATCAGCCCTGCTCCGACAGCCTCTTGACCGGGGGGGGGGGCTTCAGTCCGAGCAGATTGGCTAATGTACTGTCACAGAGGAGGACGAGTCGGAGCACCGATCCTCTTGACCCCCCCCGCGCCTCCCTGTGTGAATGGGAGATATCACCGGAGTCAGTTTCCCTCGCCCGGCGCCGGGACCTAATTGGGTGTAAAAGTAATTAGACACAATCAAATCGTCTGCGCCTGTGGCTGTTTGGCCCCCGGGTCGGACTGACCACTCATTAAGAGCAGGTCGTGGGATCAATCCCCACGACGGCCCCGGCGCACCAGCAGCACATTATCAGCCGCGGTGCAGCCGCCGTGTGAGCGCGACACCGGAGCTGCTCGGCGTGTGGAGGTCACAGAGGGTCAGAGCGTTAAGATCTTTACCTGACGGGTCGGATCCCAGCTGCAGGGACGTGAACACTGAAGAAGATCTGTCGCCACACGGAGGGAGAAGCTCCATCTGAAGCTCCATCTGATTACCTGCACTCAGCTCAACCAAACCTAGGATCCAATGGTGTTATAGAACCGCTCTGACTTAAAGTTTGTCTGCCAGAGAACTTTAATCATTATGAAAGATAAATGATCAGAACAAAAGATAATCATCTTTGCTTAAAAGCTGCCTTGAATTCTTAAGTTTTCATAACCTGTGCTTTTATTCAGATTGGATTATTCCTCATCCTTGAATTTAAACTCTATATATCGCCCCCTGGTGGTACACCCTGCCTCCTCCATGTTAGCAGATGGGACATGAACGCAACCAATCCAACCGCTGCACATTACCTCTCTTCCTTCACACTCTGTCAAAAGCAGGCATGAAAATAAACTGCTTCACCTCTGGTGTCACACAGGAGAGTGGCGCCTGCGGTTCCCTCCTGTCAAATCCTGATCTGAGCACTCGGCTGGTATTTCCATATCAAGGACACGTGTGGAATCTGTTGCTCAGCAAAAAAAATCCATTTCTTTATCGTTTCCTTTTGTTTTACGATTCTCTGTCTCCGCTCTGTCCTCTTTGTTTTTCTAAATCTGTATTCATCTGTCTCTTTTAAACTCTGGCTTCCTGTTTTTGTTATTTTTTGTTCCCCTTCCATCTCTCTCACCTTGAAAGAAATATAGAGACGCACATAACAACCCGCCTGCCTCACACGGCGCCGCCTTCTGAAGAACACGCTGAAAACAAATTGCTTTTTGCGCAGGCAGAGACAGAACAAACAACAGAGTCCCCTCGCCGCCGCAGCCTCACCCCGGGCCTTGAACTTTGACCCCGGTCCAATGGAGCGGGACTAATGCGCTTGGAATCGGCCTCTCTTCCTCCGCCCGCCTCAAGGTCCTCCTCCAGCTGCTTTGTTCAGACACGCTGCGTGTGAGTGGTCCAGCGCCGCCGGCTCTCTCACTCGCTCTCGCTCGCTCTCTCTCTCCAGAAGGACGTCAGCGCTCGGCGGCGCTGGACAGCTCCCCCCCCCCCCCCGCTCCACCGGGGGCAGGATGACTGAACCCGGGCGCGAGGCGTTACGCCAAACATGGTGCGCCCGAGCAGCGTCCAGTCAAACTGAACCTTATGTTAAATTCAAGTTGAGATCACAGGGATTCAAAGGACACCAAAAAAACGTCATGTTGAATATCACACAGGACGAGAGGAGCAGAAGTTAAACAGCTCAAAGCAACAGAAACAAAATCCCACTGACCTGAAATGATCCACATGGAAGGATGAGAATGTTCTAGAAGAAGAAAAGACACAAAACAGAGTTACTTCTACTTTTACTGCTCAGATCTTAGTTCTCCAGGTTCACGTTTTGGAAAGAAGTCAGAATAATTTTCAGAGCCCCAAGAAAGACTTAAGTTTCCCCTTAAGTTTCCCCTTAAGTTTCCCCTTAAGTTTCCCCTTAAGTTTCCCCTTGAATTACACACTCCCTGCCTGGGCCTACGAGTCCCTTGAATGGCTTCTGGTGATTAGAATTTTAATAATTAAGGTCCTATTAATGAGGATTCACAAAACAATAACCAACACACAGCCCCCCCCAGCCCCAAACACAACTTTATCAAATTGAATAATAATCAGATTTGATTTAATAGTGCCGCCCGTAGATTCACGTCTGTCTTGTTCTTTTAAATCTGAAACCAAATGACATGAATCTCTTTGTTTACCTGCTAATAATCCACAAGACTGTGAGAGAACAAGCCCTCATAACAAGTCGTACACTTCTAGAACACACAAACACACACACAATAGATTTCAGGAACCAGTGCGGCTGATTGCTTTGAGGCAAAAGCATGTGTCGTGTCGTTTCACCTGATTTTCATTCAGCAGCACAACAAGCGTTTTCTATTGGTGATGTGAACATTAGAGCGAGCCCCCCCGAGGGTCCGCGGTACCAGTTTCTATTTGAGGACACTGTTTACTTATTCAATACAACAATAATTCTGTGAATGTATTCCAGCCCGAGGCCTGAACATCCTGCATATTTGTCCAATGAAGCATCCGGATCCTCCGCGGCGCCACCAGCGCAGCTCATTTGACGAGAGCACGGCCGTTATTAGCCGCTAAATAAAGTGTCGGGGAGGGGGGGGGGCTCAAGAGAGGTTTGTAGGCCATGGGTCTGCATCTTATTTAACAGACCTCTCTCATCTTCCTCTTCTCTCATCGTTCTCTTCCTCGCTCCTTTATCATAATCCTCCTCTTCCTCCACTTCTCTCTCTCCTCTTATTTTTTGTCTCCTCATCTTCCTCTCCTCTTCCCTCTTTTTCCTCCTCTCTCTCTCCTCTTCCTCTGTGTCTCCTCTCCTCTTCCTTCTTTCCTCAACCTCTTTCTATTCGTCTTCTTCTTTCCTTTCCCTTTTTATTGCACTTTCCTTTTCCTTTGTTTCCTTTTTCCTCCTGTTATTTTCCTGGACTCTAACTCTCTTCTTATCGCTGGATGCCTTGTCCTTTTCTCTTGTTCTTTCTGTTCGTCTTTTAATTCCTCACCTCCTCCTCCCCCCCCCCCCTCATCAATCCAATCCAGCCTCGTCCTAATGAGACGTTAACAGCTCCAGCCTGTTACCATCTGCTCTTATTACCGCCCTGTCACCTCCTCCCTGGGCCTCGTCTCCTTCCCTCCTTCTCTCTCTCTCTACCTGCTTCTTCTCTTCTTACTCACGGATGTAAATAATGCTCTTTGGCCAAATACCAGACAGACGTGATGGATGTGGTCAGAGTTCGTCTTCCTCCAAATAAAGTCAACAGACGCAGTTTCCATCTGATTTAAAAGTGAATTTAAAGATGAGACACTGAACCTCCTCCTAACCCGGGTCACCTTGCCCCAAAATTTCACAGGACGGACGAGACTCCTCTGAGGATATAACAGGATCAGGAAGTCGTCCTGAACACGAGGAAACACAAAGAGTCAGAGAATGATATAATAAAAGCAATACGAAAACAAATCATTCAATAAAGATGGACGAGTCTCCACCTCCTCCAGAAATGAAGCTCAAATATCCTGAATTATTTCACGATCTGTTTGTTGTTTATTGAAATGAGACTTGGGAAACATCCTTACAGTCACAGCAGAGCTCTATGTTAACGTGCACCACGGCTAATGGCTGATTACCAATCCTCCACCAACGAGGCCCTAATGACGGCAGCACTTACAAACCTATTTCCTCTAGAAAACGATACTCCTGGTTATTTTTAGCCCAATTATTGTCAAATGAATGAATTGGATATTGGCTGTGAGGGATGTTTATCTCTTGTGTAGTTGAGCAGGTTCAAACCCTGAGACCAGAGAGCGTCTGACACTTTCATCCACTGCACTTCATCTGGAAATGACTTGATATGAGCCTATGAAGCTTTACTCGGTTTAATCTATCAAAACAAAGGAACATGTGCTATAGAAGTGAACGTCTGACCTGAGAACAGCAGCATCACATGAAGCTCCATCAGCAGCTTCTGGAGCTTTCAGAGCTTCCTCTCTGGCGTCTTTGAATTCCTGTGGACGATGAATTTCATCTGTTTACACAGGGTCGCTCTCCGGTGATCCCTCTCACTCGCTTACTTGTAATTTCTTCAGGAAACCGGATTTCAGGCCCAAGTGAGGGTGTGTGTGTGTGTGGGGGGGGGGGGGTTCAGTGACGCATCACTATTACACAATCGCTCCTTCTGTCATCTCACTCGCTCTCCCCGGTATTTATCCCTCGTCCTCCTCCTTCCCCGAGCTCCTGTCGCTAACTCACTTCCTGCAGTGATGTCCCAGCGGGTGTACAGCGCCGCCCCGGGCCCCGGCAATAACAATAGCCATTAAACGGCATATCATTGCCGAGCCGCGGGCAATGTCATCCATTCTGCGGACCGGCCCGCCGATGGCCGCTCCTATTGGCCTGATGGTTTTATATCACGTTGAATAAGTGCTGGTGCGGCTGAGCGGCTGATGTATGGTCTCATTATATTGTTTGACGGCCGTGGTTGAGCCGGGTGATTATGCTGCTGATAAACCGCAGGGACTGAGGGACCCGGTGGGCTGATAGGCTCATTAAGACGGGTATCGATCTGAAGCATTGACTTATTGTGTGTGTGTGTGGGTGTGTGTGTGTGTGGGGGGGGGGTCTGTACTTGTTGATGATGATTTTGTGAGTCCCTATGTAACCGGATGTGTATTCAGATATAGTTTATCTGCTGTCTGGTTGAATCTAGGTGTGTGTGTGTGTATTTGTAAGTCCCTGTACTGTAAATGTGTGTTAATCTTAATGTGTAAGTGTGTGTGTGTGTGTGTGTGTGTGTGTCCCTCCCTCTGGCGCAGATCTTTTCACAGCTCGGTTACAGGTGCCAGCTCCTGCTCTTTATATTTATTAGCCGGGGCTTTGTGGGGCGGCTCGCCGTGCGGCGGGTGGCCGGCCAGCTGCTGGGATCTGCTCGGTGTCAGCTGTTACCGGCAGCCAGGCAGCGAGGAGGAGGAGGAGGAGGAGGAGGAGGAGGAGGAGGAGGAGGAGGCTTGTCATAACCTTGAATTGGAATTGGTTGTGTATGTGCACAGCTGGTGAGCTGCTACTCTTTGTCAGCTGTGATAGCAGCTGACACCGGGCTGTGATTTGTTTAGCAGTGGGCCCACCGCAGCCCACACTGATGTCTGCCAGTTCTGACTGAGCTTCACGTTCACACCCCTGGACGCGGAGTGTTATTATTTGTCTTTCAGAAACATATCAATGTGCACGCTGCAGAAATCGTGACGCCCGGAGCGAGCGTTTAGAAATATTCAGACTTCAGAGCAAAATAAAAGGTTTTTAGCGCTTTCACAATAAAAGCAGCGTCTGTGAGGAATGTTTGTCATATTTTGGGCACTAGTTTCTATAAAAGAGGTGGGAGAATGAAATGAATGAACTAAAGCTGTGTGTGTGTTTGTGTGTTGTCAGCTGGTGGAGCCCCTGACCCCCAGTGGAACGGCCCCTAACCAGGCTCAGCTGAGGATCCTAAAGGAGACGGAGCTGAAGAAGGTCAAGATCCTGGGATCAGGAGCATTTGGGACCGTCTACAAGGTCAGTGTGCACTCACAAGAGCCTGTGTGTGTCTGTGTGTGTGTGTGTGTGTGTGTGTGTGTGTGTGCGTGAACAGGATTCACACACAGGCCCTCCTTCAAGTGTACAGATTACATATCCAATGTTGCTCGTCCAACAGCTCCACAACCTAAACAATAAGTGTGTTTCCTCCGTGTCTCCTGACGGACGCGAGCCTCCGGCGGCTCGAGGACCTGGAACACAATCGGATGTTTTCAAATCCAAATCCAAATGCCCTTGGCAGGAAATATTCATATCACCCTGAAACTCAGCAAAACCACTGAATAAATACTGCACCTCCTGGCTCTGATTCCTCTCGACATCAGTATTGATGGGTTGTGTTTTAATTTTATTGCTGTATTTCATTGCAATTAAGTTGCATACGTAGTCTATTATCAATTTATAGCCTGGTTATGATCCACAGCTCTTTGCCTGTAGCAGGTGATTGAATTTAAGCTCAATAAAGTGAATTCAAGTATAACATGTCTTCAATTTGATTATTGTCTCGACGTCAGTAAACAGTTAATGTCTCGATCTCTAGTTTCACGTCTTCTTCAAGTTGAGAGCCCAACAGACGTGTTGTGTCACCGGTCTTCAGAGCACGTTGTCTGTCCTCCGGTGGGAGTCTCAGAGGTGTTGTCCAATGAGCAGCCACGTGTCTGTAGAACCCGACGTACTAAAACACCAGCTCACAAACCAGTGGGGGATGTGGGACCCTTTTAAAAATCATCCTTTCTCCATGTTTCAGGGCATCTGGGTCCCAGAGGGCGAGACGGTGAAAATCCCCGTGGCCATCAAAATCCTCAACGAGACCACGGGACCTAAAGCCAACGTGGAGTTCATGGACGTGAGTATTTATCACTGCCGCAATTTGTGTCGACTTTCATTTGTGCGTATCCTCGTCCGTGCTGTCAGGCCGACGCCCAGCCTGTCACTCACCGGCTTGATGTGTTCGACGGTAAATTCTTCTGAGAGTTCCATCTCAATCAGAGGCGGTAATAAAGTGAAGTCACCACACAGCCGGCCGCGTACTGAACAGGACTCTATTAAGAAAACAGCTCTTGTTTATGAGAGGGGACTTTATTGGAATCCAGGAGTGACGGAGGAGGGGGGGCGAGGGAGTTTCCAGTTCCTCCCAGCTCCTCTGTCACCGCTCTCCTTCCTCTGGTGAATCTCCACAACCACAGGGTCTCTGTGCTTCACCAGGAGCTGGAACCAAGTGTTAGAGACAGAGGCTGTGAGGAGGAGCAGCAGCAGAGGACAGTAGGAGCATGAAAACCTTCAAATGATCAACCTGAGTGTGAGCACGCCTCCTGTGCGCCTCCTTTGTTGCAGCGTTGCTTGATTTGCCAACTTCCAGTAGTCGGAGCCTGTTTTAGTGTTTATTGTGAAAAACATTATTACAGCAGGTCTCTCGATTTAAAATAAATTAGGTTTTATAATTCCTTTGAACGAGCCAACGACACGGCAGCAATTCGTCCTTCTTCTTCCGCTCTCTCTCTTTCTCTCTCTCTCTCTCTCTCTCTCTCTCTCTCTCTCTCTCTCTCTCTCGCTCTCTCGCTCTCTCTTTCTCTCTCTCTCTCTCTCTCTGTCCAGCTTCCCCCTCTCTCTCCTCTCCTCCCAGCGGGGGTCTCTGTCCATCCAGAGCCAATATGCTCTGTCTGCCGGCTTGTTAAACAGCAATCTAAAGGCAGGCTCACGCCTCACCACTGGGAAACTAGCCACTGGAGTGCCAGCTCCACACACACTCTGAAACCCAACACATACAAACACACACACACACACACACACACACACATATAATCTAACGCTGCACACTTTACAACAAAAGGCTCCCCAGGTGGGAGCGGTGGCCTCGCTGGCATGTGAGAGATGCAGCCCGATTTGCTTGTGTTGGCAAATATGTGACTGAGCGATATGTGAAATACTCTCATTTAGTGAGTGTTGATGCACACACACACAGACACACACACGTGTTTGCTGGAACATGCATCACTTTCAGCTCTGCCAGTCGATCGCCCTGCGTCTGTGCGTGTGTGATAGAAAGTGAGCAAGTGAGTTAGATGTGGAAGGAAGGTCAGCCGGCGGTAATGGAGGTCAGCGCTGAGGGAGATGAGAGAGAAACCAAAACACACACATTCCTGCGCGCACACTCACACACGCTGCACAACTCCTTGTAACGTTTGCCCTGGGAGTAAAAAGCAGGAGCAGGAATTTAGCCCGACATAGTTTACGACTCGTGGGTCTGTTGGGATCACAGAGTGAGAAGAAAAGACTCAAACACTGTCCTCCCTGTTTCTTCCTCTGCTGGTCCCGGGTGGACGTGGCTGAGGCAGCACGGAGCGGCCACACGGGGAAGCAGCTGGCTTTATGAAGTGGAGATGTAGTGAGTCTACTTTGGAGGCTGTGTTTAAATCAGGCCACCTATAGCCTATGACCCCCCCCCCCCCCTGTTTAGAATGAATCTACTCACACACGGCAGCCGCCCCCCCCCCCCCCCCCCCAACTCTCCCTCTGAGCTCATTCTCTAGCATCTAAATTTAAAAAGGCACCTCATCTATCTATCTGCTGCCCCGGGGCCAAGCCTGGATACACACCTCCTCGACCAGAGAGAGAGAGTGTGTGTCCTTGAGTGTGCGAGTGCTTTAGAGATCTGCCGGGAGTGTGTGTCCATGTGAGTGGACACGAGATGTGGAAGAGATGAGGGCTGAAGTGTTTTCGAGCCAGAGTGCTGCTTCTGCTCTGCCCTAATGCAGAAACACGCCAGCCCCCCCCCCGTAGTAACACTTCATCACCGGCTCACATCCTCCCGCTGGCCGCGCCGCAATAACAATTACCCACCGCCGATCCTCCAATGTTCAAACCTCTGCGTCCATCTGCTGCCGAGCGAGAGAGACCGGAGCCGAGCCAGAAAAGGCATTAACACTCCCAATCAAACCAGAGGGAGAAATGAAGAGTCGCTCATGGAATCAGACACACGGGGGCTTTGTGTTGTTTTTAGTGTTTCCATTGTGTTGGTGCAACATTTAAAAACGTCTCTGTGTTAAGATACAGATGAAAACCCGGCTCTGAAGGTTTGTGCAGGATCTCCTCTCCCGGCGAGACGCTCCGTGGACAGATGCTGTGCATGCAGATATCCTCATCATCCCACAGGTCTTAATTTATGCATGGAAGTCCACCTCCAGCAGGAAGTCTGGAGTACAGTGCAGCTTCATCCGAGGATAATAGATGCGTGGACAGACACACTGAGCTCTGCTTAGTCACAGGAGATAATCGAGCAGTGACATGAGAGTCCAGTTCCCTCTGAGCTTCCAAGATTCCTCTGTGTTGGTCACAGAAACCAGTGAAACAAGTGACCCCAGTGAATAATCATGTTTTCTCTGTTGAGGTTTTTATATATTTATATTTAATGTCCACACACTGCAACAGTCGCCTTAGTCCCTCTCTGTCCTCGTCCCCCCCTCTCACCCAGGAGGCCCTGATCATGGCCAGCATGGAGCACCCCCACCTGGTGCGTCTGCTGGGCGTCTGCCTGAGCCCCACCATCCAGCTGGTCACCCAGCTCATGCCCCACGGCTGCCTGCTCGACTACGTGCACGAGCACAAGGACAACATCGGCTCCCAGCTGCTGCTCAACTGGTGCGTCCAAATCGCCAAGGTAAGAGGACAGAGCGGCGTGGTCGTGTGTGTCTGCACGACTCCACCGGTGTGTGTGGCTGGTTTGTGTTCATGTCGTGAGAATCTGATGTTTTCCAACCTGCGTTTGATGTATGGTGACATGGAGAAGGGGTTTCTAAAAGCTTTCTCACATCCTTCATTTCCACGTCCCTGCACAACAATGTGTTGTTTCTCTGCAGCACACACAACCCCCCTTCCCCTCGATCTCAGCTACACAACACACGTTCCTCCTTCAGGAAACCAGGGACGATGCAAGATATGAACAAATTAAGTCAAAACAGAATCTGCACTGCGGCTCGTTGAAACATGGTGTGTGCTCTCGCTTTCCCAAATAACATGTGTGTGTGTCTCGTTTGCAAATGAAGGCGACGCAGCTCGGCAGCTTGATTGTGTCACAGCCGGGGAAGATTTAACTTGTGTGAGTTATTACTGCAGGAGGGCTGGGGGGGGGGGGGCTGTGCAGGGAGACGTGTGGCAGCAGCATCAGATCCTTGAGATTATCCCACTAAAGTCTGATTTACAGTCGACTTCCATCAGTTTGATACTTGATGTGTTTTGTTGGCAGAGTCGAGCTTTGTTGTCGTTGCTGTTTAGTGTTAAACTCACCCACTGGTTTGTGAGTTTGACTTTTCGTCCAGCGCCATCTTGAAACCCCTCTGCAGCTTCACATCTATTTACTCACTAACACGTCTGAGAGCAGAATGTCCTGCTGCATTCTGCATGTGTGAACTCCAGAGAAGGTCCAGACCCTGATCTTGGGTCAGATCCTGTCTGCAGTTGTTGAATTTTTAAATGGAGGCTCAATAAGAAGTCACAAAGCTGCAGGACTCCATGAAGACAGTCTCCATGTGAAGCTAACTTCCTGTTTCCATAGATCTCCTCTTCACCAGTCAGGCTGTTGGTATTGATCCACATTGATAAAGAGAATAGATTCTGGTATGAAGGGTCTGAGTGGTTCTCATGGACGTTGGTGTGGGGGGGGGGGGGCTGCAGCTCTTCAGCAACACGTTACTTAAGCAGCTTGGCCTAATTGGGTTTGATTTCACCTGTGGAGGCAGGAGAGCAGACGTGTCAGCTCCTCTGTGAGCGAGGAGGAGTGAGGAGGAGAATCATTCACCCCCCCCCCACGTCCTCCATCCTCTCCTCCCTGTGACAGTCACTTCAGTAAATAGACGGTGATTTACAGAGATAACTGCCCTTCGTTCTTATTGACGGATGATCTGTTTCTATTGAGTGAATTAGTGAATCAATGTGGAGGAGTCCATCGAGCTTCTTGTTCCTATTCGCTGCAGAAGGTTCTGGATAATAAGGAAAAGCAACATTAGGCTCTCACCACGCGAGGCAGCGTGATTGGTCGAGGAGTCGTTGTCCTGCAGAAGCTGCTCATGGAGCTAAACGACTCGTTCCAGCCTGGTAGCTCCTCTGTTCCTCTCTGGGGTGTTAGCCCCTTGGATCCACCTCACCGGGCCTCCATCACATCACCAGGAGGCCTTCTTCAAACCAAAGATATTCTCTCAGGTGTTTGCCCGTGAGCATCAATGTGTCTTTGCATTCATGTCTGTGTGTGTGTGTGTGTGTGTCTGTGGGCATGTGAGGTGAATAAATACCACGAGTCCTCTTCTCTGAGTGGTTTTTTCGCTCTCCAGGTAATGATGGGGAACCTCTTCTCCAGAAGAGCAGCATCCTTCCACAGACACACACTTCTCTGGCAAAGAGGAGAATAATTCCCCCTCTGTCCTCAATTAGCTGTGAAAAGGTTGTTGTGCACGGGGGGGGCAGACAGAAGGTGTGAAAAGAGCAGAGTGGGTAGAAAAGTAAAGATCACAGGACGTATGGAGCGACTGAAGACGAGGTTTCCACTCTTCATCTCAGCAGGAGAGGAAGTCAGTGTCAGGAGTTCAGGAGGTGTGACTGCGTCTGGGTAATTATCACCACTCACACATTAAAGACTGAGAATTATTATAATTAAGATCAATTAGAAGTTCGTTCTAATATCAAATTAAACAGCCGTGTGATTCGCTGACGGCCTCTACAGGATTTACACACTCACAACAACTCTTACAGATTAATGATAAAAGAACACAAAGTACAAAGTGCTGCACAACAACACAACAAATGGTTAAAACTCAGAAAGGAAGAGCATCAATAGAAATGATAATAGACTTGAGAGGAGGCAGCGACTCAGGATGGATAATTTAACCTCTAACAATTGATCGTACATCACACAACAGCGTCGCTCTACCTGGAGAACTGCTCTGTAATCTGAGTCGGTAAACACAGAGGGACCGTGACCATCGCTCTCCTTCAGTCAGAGAGCGTAAACATCATTACTCTGCTGTTAATAACTGCCCTCCATAGTCTCCTGTTCATAAAGGAGACGGGGGGGGGGCCTCCCCGCCATCGCTCTTCATCACACGCTCAATGGAAGAATGGAAACACAATTATTTTGGGAGATATAATTAAGTATGCCGGGGGCCTGATAGCGTTTCTACACAATCCGTCTTTTTAAAATGTTAACTTGTGGAAATATGAAGCACAAACAGTCGAGAGGTGTTCTTGAGTAAAGCACCTGAGGGACTTGAACACATGACTGAGGCTGAGCTGAGGTTCGAAGGATGAGACTGAAGCAGAGCAACACACTCTGACACACTCCCTTCAGCTGGGATTCAGTCACACACACACCAGCCTGACGAGCCTGAGGATCTTTACCTGATATCCCTGAATCTACTTAGTTACTCTGAGTATTCACAGAGAAATGCCCCAGAAGAGAAGAACTCTGTGCTCCAGTTACACATCATGTGATGGCGGTTTGCCAGCCGCCGCCGCCGCCGCCACAACAACTGCACCAACACCAGCCGTATGTGGGCTGTGACCCGGGCGGTTGACCGCTGTGCTGCAAATTGATTGGCCGAGGCCTGTCGCCAGGCAGTGACTCTTCATCACTGAGTGTTTTGGGCATTGAGATAATGGCCCCCATTAATCTACAGCCACACTCAGGGCTGCCCCAGTCCGACCGGAGCGTGCACACACACAGACACACACACACACAAACACACACACGCGTGGGCCTACATGATGCAGGACACACAGTCTCTTTCGATCTGTGTGAACTGCCTTTAATTTATTCTCAGTCTTTCATTTCCCTTTTTTCTTCCACCTTTCTATTTCTCTCTCATCCTCTATTTCCTCTCAATTTATTTTACTTTCCTGTTCTTAATGTTGTTTGTTGTCTTTTCCCTCCTTTCCTTTCCTTTCCTTTCCTTTCCTTTCCTTTCCTCCCCCCCCCCCTTCTGTCCATCCTCCCCTTGCCTTCATCTCAACTCCTTCTCTCTGCTCTCCTCTTCTTCCCGTTCTCTCCATCCTTCCTTCCTCCTCCTCACTTGTTGTCTCCTCCGTTCACTTGTAAACATTTTTTGTGTCTTTTCTTTTTTACCGCGCTGCACACTTCTCTGTTTCCATGGCGGCCCTGTGCCGGGGTGAGCACAGGTCAAAGTTTGACCCACATCTCCTGGTACATTACACACTCCAGGCCACGTATCCTCGAGTGACTCTGTGTGTGTGTCTGTGTGTGTGTCTGTGTGTGTGTGTGTGTCTAGGTGCATGTGTGCATGGTTACAAAACTAGAAATATGACCTCCTTCTCGCTATTCTTTCTCTTTCAGTCTCCCTCTCTTGTCTCCATCTTCTTTTTATTTTACTCTCTCACTCCCTCTCTTTCAATCTCTCTCTCTCTCTCTCTCTCTCTCTCTCTCCCACACACACTCACACACAAACACACACACAGTGCAGAGTATTTCTTTTTCATTAGCTTTTGGATTATTAATGGAATAATTAGGTCTGGGATGTATTTTAATGAACAAATCAATCACTGAATTAAATATGGGATCGGAACCCAGTGCATGTGGGTCTACGGGAGTCTTTTAATTTTCCTCCCCTCTTTCTCTCCCTCTGTCTTATTCTCTCCGTCTTCCTTTCACAAGTTCCTCTCCTCGGGCTCAGTGTAATGAAAGTAGCCCAGATTCGACGGGTAGCTGTCCTGTCGTGAAATGATTGGCCGTGGCAGCGCGGGCCGAGCCGGGACCTTGATTGGTTTTCGGGGGGTGCTGGCGGTGGGACGGCGTGTATCTAGGTCACAGTCGGGGCCCGTGGTCGGCGTCGGGGCGAGGGAGCCCAGTGATTCCAGTAAACACAGCCGATGGCAAACTGGTGGACTGACATTAACACAACATGCCCTGCAGGAGAGGCCTGCAGGTGGAGGAGAGCTGATCTGTGGACAGTTCTCCACAGATTGACAGTGCTAATGATGGCGCAGAACATTGACCTTAAATAATTTGTCCAAGGCGAGCTCGTTACTGTACCACGTCCTGGTGAAATATGCATGGAGGCGTGTGGGCAGGAGCAAAGATTTGTTTAAATGTATAGTATTTGCTTTGAGTTAAAGTCCGTGAGGAAAACTAAGCACATGCAGGGTCGAGGAAAATACCACATACACACACACACACACACACACACACACACACACACACACACACACTCCTTCACGCTGTGTTTTCTGGCTGCCTCAGCAGACGTGTCCTGCCACTGCTTACTCAGGGAAAGGAAAAGTTAAATCTCTGGACTTTTAAATGTGGCTCCTGATCCTTGGCCCCTCATAGATGCACTGATCTGTACGTGTGTGTGTGTGTGTGTTTGTGTGTGTTTGTGTGTTACTGAGTGTGTGTGTGTAGATCTGCATCCCGCGGTGGCTCCCTGGAGATGCCGCCACCCGATGGCAGGAGATGCGGTCTGGTCAGGCTTAGCGCTCGGCTCTCCGTGTCATTCATGTCCCTGCAAACGCTGCTGAGCAAACACTTCTCTCCTGGACTCATTAGCTGAAACACTTTCTCCCCTGCCCCCCCCCCCCCCCTCTCTCTCTGGAGGATGGATTCCTCTCACTCCCCCCCCCCTGTGCGTCTCATCAGGTCCTCACATCTCGGTGGAGGAAAGTCTCAATGGACTCCTGCTCCTGTGGGATACCATCATTTACATATTTATTTATCTTTTCTCTTTATTTTGACACACAGACTCCAGACCAGAGGTATACAGGAGTTTTATTTATAGAGCGCATTTCTTTTGAGTTAGATTCAACGTGCTGTATAGAGACACATCCAGAAAAGATCCAGAGCAACTGTCTCCTACGTTGCTCTGGAGTCAGGAGCAACCTGCCTACTTCCATCTGGATTTAAAGGAAACCAGTTCCTCAGTGAATCCCATTTGTCAGTGAACATGTTCACACAGTGAATATTGTTTTATACAACACACAGTAGTCGTCCTGGAGCTGTGAGTAAAAGGTGTAATGGCAGGAGCAATTAACTGCAGAGTGATGAAAACAGTCGGCTCTGCACTAAAGGCAATTATGATTATTAACCAGAGAGAATCACGACTGGTGTCAACAGCTTCCACTTGATTCCCAGTTACCGGCTGATGAGTGGATAACACGCAGCCCGGAGGTGAGATGGTTTTCATCCTCAGCTTGTTTATCAAGTCAGACACGAGCAGGAAGTGGAAAGAGTCCGACGGCTGCTGGAGGACATCAGAATCACCGCGTGCAGGAAGTTGACTGACGTGTGGCAAACGAGCCTCGTCAAAATAAAAGAGAAGTGAGACGACCGCCGGTGAAGCTGCTTCCAGAACGTTCCACCGCTTCAGTTTGACTTTTATGAGTCGACATTAAAGCATCTCGTCAGTTTGGGCTCAAACGTTGAGCAGCTAAATTAATTATTGATCTTAATAGTCGTCCCACAGAATCGTGTATATATTCTATAATATTCAGGACTCAGGGTCGACCCACTCGTTCTCTCCGGACCTTTAAAATGCTTCCATGGTTTCTGAATTTAATTCAGATCAATTAATGTGGGCTTCAACATTAAGCATCAAAGTTCATTGCAGACCTTGAAAATAGTCTCAAGGTCAATTGACTGTGATTAATACTTAATGTATTCCATGGTCTGTGAATTCAATATAAATCTGTCCACTTGAAAGGGTCACATTTTAATTTTTGATGTTGGAGATATCAGTTGCAGCTAGAGGTCGGCCTGCTCTCTGCTTCTGGAGCTTTCAACCGTTTCACTCAGTCTTCATCAGCAGCTCAAGTTTGAATTCAAGAATTCATTTCTCAAATATAGTTGAACTTTTAATAAAACATCGTGAAGAAGATCCTGAAGTGCAGCTGTGAGAAGCCCTGGTTATTTTTATACATTATTAGAATTAGAGACTTAAAGTGCAGAGTGAGATTATTATAGAGCGATTGATTGGTTGATTTATTGATTGGCTGGTTGATCCAGAGCCTCCTGTTTCATTCAGTCTCTTTTATTTCTGTCCATATTTTCCACTCAAACACAATATGGACTAAGCTCTATTGAATTGAAAGCTGTCGGCAGCCGGCACCACGGTGATCCACGTTCAGCACTTCATTTCCCCGGGGCTTCATTAATAATGCAGTCCCACAATGCTTTGCATCTGGGAGCTTGTCGGGGGAGCACATCACGCCGTGATTACCAAACAGAGCGACCCACAACACTCTCCTGGCTGCACAACACAAAGCCAGCTAATGTGCACCCTGAGCAGTTTCCCCCGTCTCCGACGCAGTCTGGAGGACGCACCCCCCGCGTCCCTGCTGATGCAACAAAATGAGGGGATGGGGTGGAGGGAGGAAGAGGAGGAGGAGGAAGAGAAGGGATAAGCCCCCCGGGTCGTTCTAATTATCTGTGAGGATCAGCAGTGCTCAAGGATGCGTGGGGGGGAGGGGGGGGGGGGGGGGGTTTGAGGTCCAGACCCACTGGGTAGCGAGGCCTGATTGTATCGGTCACCTCTCTCCACACACTCCCGTTCTTCATGGCGCCTGCAGCCCGGCCCATTAGACACAGGCATATGCACGCATGCAGATGAACGGCGGGGGGGGGGGGGGGGGCTCCTCCTCGCGGCCCGGCCTTCCTGAGTTGTTGTTCTTTGTCCATTAACAAGTCCTGCAAATGTGTTTCTAACCAAACAAGCGCAAGATCATTTCACCGGCTTCTGGCACCGATCAATTCAACGCAATCAAGTTTTCATTTCGAGCCTCGTTGTAAATAAGAGGAGGGAAACAACAGCTCCGTGCTTCCTCCTACTCATCAGCTCTGTAATCATACGTGTGGTTAAACATGTATGTGCTCATATCGACACAGCAGCATCGGCCGGTGGAAGCGAGGAAAGTCCGACGGCCTCTCGTGGTGATAATTATCCTCCGTGATTAAAGTGTATAACTTCTCAGTGTCGCAGTGAGAACAGACAAATTACAGACATCACGGTGAAGGTTGAGAGTCCGGCGCTCAGCGGACTCAGATCCTCGCTGAGCGGGGGGGTCACCTGTCGGACTGAAGAGCTGCGGATGAAACCCGTCATTACCGGCCTCGCGCCGCCTCGTCTCCAACCTCACAGGCTGCCACTCCGGAGCTGGTAATTGAAGGCTTGGGCGGCGGCGGCGCCCTGCAAGGACGTTTCAGCCGCTCCGCTGCAGATGTCATCTTCTCATCTGCTGCTGCAGAAAACAATCGATGCCACTGACAGAGCTCTTTTCTTTTCTTCCTGCTGAATAACTTTCAGGAGTCAGAACTTGATGTCACTGCCTTTACTCGACTGATTCCCACTTTTGAATTCCACTGCAGCGACCAGAGGAATATTGACATTTGCTCATGTAAATGTGCCAGCGGGGGGGGGGGGGGCTTTTATTGGCTGCACACTGACATTTCGGAGGATCCGTCCGTCCCACAGGAGTCGAGAGCTCAGATACTTTTACACTTGCTCCTCTCTCTTGAGGAGCATGAAACAGGAACAGGACAAGGTCCAACACTGTTTATAAAGGAGAATCTCCCGGTCGGTGAGACACACACACTCATGAACACACTCAGGTTGATAGATGGACGTGTTCCCCCCCACTCTGTGGTTATAGAGTCAATGGGCCTTCACCCTGACTCCCACGCCGCCATCATCCACCTGGATCGTTCTCTAACCAGCCGAAGCACGCCAGGTTCAAAACGCTGCACTTTCTTTCTCCTGCAGGAGGTGCTTATAACAAATTCCACCTGAGTACAATTAGAATGTGAGTGAATGATGAAAGAGAGGAGCTTGGACACACACAGACCCACACACAGACACACACACGTGCTTTGTGCGCTGCCAGCTCGGTGGGAATGCCTTGCCTTCTATCTCCCCCGCTGCACCAGGCTCCTGACAGACGACCACCTGCTCCACCTGAACAGACCCATTGTGTGTTCTCCTTATCGCGCCGGGCCCAGTCCTCGGCGTGTGGACAGCCCCATACTCCTCACATTGTTGCTGCCTCTTCAGCCGTGTGGCGAGCGGGGGGGCTTCTCACCGAGGGGGGGGGGGTTTCACTGGGCGGGGGCTGCACCACACGCGGCACTCTTATCGCTCCCTCTGGAAACAGACACCTCACCTTCTGGTTCCTGAGAGAAACTGAGCATCCTGCCGTTTGTCTTCCCAGGTATTCAAATAAGATGTAAAATATTAAATAAATATCAGCCGTGCACCGGGGGGGGTTGGGGGGGGGGGGGTATCGTTAAAAACTGTTCCACCGCTGAGCAGGTTGCCTGGCAACAAATAAGAACAAGTTGCTCTAGATTCAATCTGCAGCTTTTCCTCGTTAACGTCTCATGTTTATAATAAATCAGACAAATTCATCTGCTGAGCTTTACTAGCTGCTGTCGTCCATCATGTCCGTCCTCCTCTTCCTCCACTTACCGTCCCACCGCTCTCCTTTATACTCAGCATCTTTATTCCAGCGCTTGGCTCCCCCCCGCTGAGGTGTGCTGCTCCCCGCTGCTCCACCGCGCCGCTCCTCCTTTCACGCCTGGTTTCATGCTCTTGTTTTCCTCCATTACCGTGGACTCAGGTCTTCAGTCTTCTCTTCTCCCTGCGAGGGAGAAGGTGATGATCTGTCACGGACCAGCCGTGACCTGCAGGCCGGCTCCTCAGAAAGCTTTTAGCCTCCGTACACCACCGAGAGCTGTGCGGGGGGGAAAGAGGACGTGGAGAGCCGGTTCAAAACCAGATCTCATCCTGTGTGCGAGGTGGTTTTTGTCAGAGGAGGAGAAACTGTCCTAATAATCCAGGTCCTCTCACGAGTCATCTCACAGAAGGTTTACGACCTTATTACCAACACGTTACTCTCAGATTATCGCCTGTGAGTAAAGATGGACGACGTGGCAGCTCCCAAAAAGTGAAGCCAAATCATACGCATCTCCCCCTGGTGGCTGGTGGATTTAGTTATCGCCCTAATTATTAACTGAGCTCTCAATCATTGTGTTTTTACTCCTGATAAAAACAAGGAGGATTTATTTCTGTTTGCAGAAACGTGTCCTGTTTGATAAAGTTTAGTTTGAAACCTGCTCTGTTTACATTTGTTCACATCCATGTTTCATTAGACTCCTCTTCATCTTCTTCACTAACTTCTCCTCCTCCTCTTCTTCACCTTCCTCATACTCATCCTCCTAACTGCCTTTTTCCTCCTCTTCTTCTTTTTCCAATCCCTCTTCAATCTCATCATTCTTCTCCTCCTACATCCTTCTCATCTTATTTCTACCTCTTTATCCTTATCCTCTTCCTTCTTCTTCTTCTCCTCTTTCATCGTCTTCTTCCTCCTCTTCCTCAGAGTAAAATCCTTGCATCACATTAACACGGCGGCTGAAGGGCGACTTTCGTGTGAACTTTTGCAAACAAGTAGAACTGTGGCTTCGTCTTCAGAGATAAATTACCCTTGTTTATTTTTCCTTGTGCAAGTATTTTATAATAAGTTTTCTGTGTTTTGTGGAAGTTAAGACCAGATGCATTTCCCTTCTGTTTCCGTGCATCAGCACATACATCATCTCTCCCCTAAAGGTCAGCTGCAAACATGGAGGCTGAACTCTGGGACTGCAGCAGCCTCTCTCACACGATTCACTGTTTGAGACTTTGGTGCGTCTCTAACTCTTGGAGCAAAGAGCCACCTGTCACTCACAGAGAGTTAATATTGTGTTTGGTTGTGCGTCTCCTCTGCACCGTGCTCTGAGCTCCTCCACCAAACACTGCAGGTCTAATTACTTCCTCCACAGCCTGGTGATCCACCGGTTAAACAACCACAAATTATCTTATTCCTGCTGCGTTTCCACAGACGTCAGGACTCTGGGGACTTCTGACACTTGAGCAGTGTTAAAGCAGCACAATCAGCGGGACCCTCTCGACCCGAAACCAAGGCTGCCCCCACATCCTCCGCCGGGACGCCGGTGTTTACCGCCCGGAGTGGCTGAGAATTAATTGGCTCCTTGAGCTGCTGTACATTCCCCCCTGTCAGTGCGATGGCCTCCCCTCGTTGCCCCGTCACTTTAAGTCTAAGTGTATTAATGGACTGTGTGGGCCATTGATTCCTAATTCCTCTCCACGTCGACACCGGGGATAAATATCGCGTGGCCCGGTCGTCTTCGGGCTTATTGTAATCAGCGTTGTTATTGATCGTCTGGCCGAACCCCCCAGAAGTAATCTATTTTAAATACACTTTCCATCAGAAGCGGGGGGGGGGGGCTGGTCCCTGGTCCCTGCACCTTGTTTCATGTGGGCGAGAGAGAAGCAGAGAGAAGAGGAAGAGACACAGAGACAGACTGACACAGAGTGTGTTCAGTGAAATACATCTTTCTATTCCATGGAGGGGGTCTTCGGGTGGTCTCTGTCAGCTTGTGTGTTTGTGTGTGTGTGTGTATGTGTGTGTTTCCTGGTGTGTGGCTGCGTGGCTGTCTCCGCGAGGCCGGAGGATGATGGATGAGGGCTCTGCCAGCGGCAAGCCAGACGTCCACGCTATCGATTTGTCCTCACATTCGTCTGGGGGGGGCTCGATATATGAACACACACACACACACACACACACACACACATACAGTATTTTCTCCATAAGTATTTCAATTGGCCGATGCTTCTCTCGCGCCAGCAGAGCCCTGGTGGACATTCTTCATTGTCTGCTGAGCACAATGAGTGTGTCCCTCCTCGCCCAGGTGTTTTTATTGATCGGCTGCAAAGTGGCATCCACTTGTTTAACATCCAGTCTCACACACCTCAACTGCCACGGCCTTGTCAGCCCCCCCGCCTGCTGTGTGCAGTCGGAGAGGAGCCGTCATGTGCGTTCATGTGCCCGGGAGCGAGTGTGTGTTTTTCTACTTGTAGCATTCATTTGTGTGCACGCTCACATGGCTGCAAAGGGTTATTTGTGCGACTGTCATGAGTCCTTGCTGCGTCCAGCCCACAGAGCAACACATTAAGGCTGCAGAGCAAAGCTGTGCTCCACGCTCAAGGCTTTGTTGTTTTTTCCCCTCACTTGCTTTGCTCATCGTCTGTTCATAATCATCGTTAACTGGAAGGACAGCCATTCTCCTCGCTGCCCAGCCATCTTGAAAATAGCCCCAATTATCAGGGACATGGAGGCGGACAGGGACGCCGACTCAGACTATGAGTGAACAAGATAACACTCGAGCTGCAACAAGAGGTAGATGGTGGAGAGGAGAGACACTGGAGGAGAGAAGGAAAGGTCACAAAGAACTGTTCCCAAACGTTTTCCTCATGTTGATGTGAAGTCAGATAACTGCGTCTCAGGAACCTCTGAGATTTGTTTTTGAAATTTAGATTCAGTTCTGCTGCACTCGCTCTTCAAAAAGTCAAACTCTGACTTTCTGACATTTCTAGAACGCTTTAAAACCCGCCGTCGATTCTCTGCCTCTCATGCACGGGATCAGTGGAGGATTGAATCCCAGTGTCCTTGTGGGCGTGTGGTTAATGGTGATGACAGTTATGACAATCATTTTTAATGTTAGCGCTGGCATTTACCGCTTCGACGATCTCCGGCTGCTCCCTGTGTCAAATCTGAAATGATAAATGCTCCAGAGGATTCACCGTCTCCTGCCGCCTCTGTCTCCCTCTCTCTCCCAGGGGATGATGTACCTGGAGGAGCGGAGGCTGGTCCACCGGGACCTGGCCGCCCGCAACGTGCTGGTGAAGTCGCCCAATCACATCAAGATCACCGACTTCGGCCTGGCGCGGCTGCTGGACGCCGACGAGAAGGAGTACAGCGCAGACGGGGGCAAGGTTGGTGTAAGTGGAGGCGTGTGCATGTTTCTTTGCAGAAAACCAGGAAAGTGAAGAAAGGAGATATCAGTGGCTAAAACAGTTTCACCTCACGAGAAGTTGGATCTGATGCAGAAGCAGAGATTAAGCGTTTTCCCTTTTCCATATCAGCCATTTTCACGTGAACCCAGAAGTTTAAATGAAAATGCTTCTTCATCACATCCAGCATCTCGGTCTCACTTTGAATTCTGCAGATGAACACGCAGTTATCAGCTTGTGATAAAAGAAAAGCCGAACTAAAAGTGCTTTGTGTGTCACAGGGAAGCATCTTTAACATTTCCAAATCTGCGAAACTCCTGTGAGCTCAGCTCCGGTAAAACACAATTTAGAAACACTTCATCTGAACAATGATGCGTTCGCGCCTGCACTGGGTTTGTTTTGTTCGGGGACCCGGGCTCCATTAATCAGAGGCCCCTTCTCTTCCCCTCACTCGAGACGTACTATGCAAATTGTTCTGATCAACTGGTTTTATTAAATTGGCTCGTTCGTTGCTGGAGGCCTGGAGGTAGCCGCTGCGTCTCCAGCTGGAGTTGTTATCTCCGGCTCGAGAGGGAGAGGGAGGGAAAGTGTTTTTCTATCTGCTGCCGTCGGAGTGTTCGACTCCCCCTGGTGGTCACTGACGACTCGCTGAATGAGAGCTGCTGTCAGAACATCTGCAGCTTCGCCCTGAAGATAGAAACGCTCGGGAGGTAAATCAACGCAGATGAGAGCGGTTTCATTTCCCCTCTTCCTGTTCGATTCCCTGAGGAGCACATGTGTACGTCATGCAGCTGTATTTTAAAGAGTGGTGTGTGCACAAGGCCAGATGATTACCTTGTTCACTGGGCTCTGCAGCTGAGGACGCCCCCTACAGTCAATATGGAAATCATCCGGATGTCCTCGTCCTCGTGCGGAAGGAGAAGAGAGCTTGTTGTTAGAGCTGCTTCACGCTCGGCCTCCTCTTCTAAACCTATAGGCCATGGAGATAATGTGAGACAAATGGCCAACACAATCCCAGTTAGCATCTTAAACAGGCGTGGATGATCGCTGTGGTGGACTGAAGCTGATCAATCACACTACTGGAGTCATATCGAGCAGAGCAGAACTACGGCTGATAGAGTCGTCGATTTCCCGATGTCTCTGGAACACGTGATTAAACGATGAGCCGGCTGCGGAGCGAGAGAAGCTCACTGTGGAATCAAGGTGGAAATAAATATGATGAAGGTCTCGTACTGGTTTGACACTGGTAAACAGCCTGGTGTGTGTGTGTGTGTCTCTGCAGATGCCCATTAAGTGGATGGCTCTGGAGTGTATTCACTACAGGAAGTTCACCCATCAGAGTGACGTGTGGAGTTATGGTGAGTGTGTTACGTCATCAACATGTTCCTGCTTCCTCTACGTGCCTCTTCATCTCCTCATCTTCATCACCTCTCACTGTCTGTCTTCACCCCCCCCCCCTCCCCCAAGGCGTGACCATCTGGGAGCTGATGACATTTGGCGGCAAACCGTACGACGGCATCCCCACGAGAGAAATCCCCGACATCCTGGAGAAGGGGGAGCGCCTGCCGCAGCCGCCCATCTGCACCATCGACGTCTACATGGTCATGGTCAAATGTGAGTCCACAAACACACACACACTCAGACACACAAAGACCATAAAAACTCAGCAACCAAGCACACACATCAGGAGTGATGGGGGGGTCATAACTCTGTTCTCGTTCCTTTTCCCTGAACCATATGAACTGGTTTTCCATTGAGAAATAACATTTTGTGGTTGAGCTGTAAAGTGGTGATGTCCTGAGGTGTCAGACGCACCAGTGGGGACAGGACGGGGCTCAGGTGTGTGAGAACAAGATGGACGGAGCACCACAGTCAGAACCTGCAGTTTAGTTTTACTAAGAATTAAGAATGAAGGTCCTGGTCCTCCACCTCCACTGATCTCACTGACTCGTCTCTCTCTCTTCTGCTGACAGCTGCAAATCTCCTGGAAAATGGACTTTTCCCTTTAATGACCCCCCCCCCCCCGTGCACCATGAATCTGCTTCTGTTATCGGCAGCTTGTAACTCTGTGAATCTAAACTTGCTCTCAGTGTGATTCACTGTGGACGAGGACGGCAGCCGAGAGCTGGAAATGCCAAACGTGTTGAGAGAGAACGATGTGATCCGGCTCGGAACTCCACATCAAAACATATTCCCACGACAGAAATGTTAATCCCACCCAAATGTCATAATATCTAATTGTTTTTTATCCAAATGAAAAATGATTGCCAGCGGCTTCTGACAGCTCAGACGCAATCCACTAAAGCCCTGAAGCCATTTAGCATAATAACGAAGCTGCAGCTGATTCGCTCGGTCCTGGAGGAGGAAACACATTTTATCAGACGTGTTATGACAATAATATTAAAAACGCTGAGGTCAAAAGGATTCCCTTAACTTACCGAGCGGCAGAAACGCTTCAGGCTTCCCCTGTGTCCCTGATTGAGACGTCATATGTTAGAGCTCATATTTCTATCTCGTTCTTTACCCATAGTGCAACGCTGCACTCAACGGTGGGATTGGTCAATCAGGGTCACACCACTTTGAGAGGTTCTTTGTGTTAATAACATCTGAGAACTCAGGGAGAGAGGGAGCTGGGCCTCTTGAGTTGCTCTTGAGCAAGGCATGCAACTCTTAGAATGCATAAAACAAATAAAAGTGACCTCCCATTATTGTTTGTTTATACAGCTTCCACTTCCTGCAGCTCACCGTGTGTTCTTTACTACAAATCTTCAGATATATCACTTTAACCAACTCTGTAGTCTCCTCCTCTTTTAGAGATTGAGTACACTCACACAAACACACACACACACACACACTATAACATCCCAGTTATTTATTGAACATTATGTTCTTCAAGCTCAGAGACAGACAACAGTGACCGAGCTGAGAGAAAATGAAATATGACAAACTCAAAGTGCAGTAGAAGGTCAGGAATCATCTTCCCCAGAGAAGGACAATAAACTGGACCTCAGAATATTAAGAGAAACCTCAGCAGCTCTGGTTTGGAGACTGTCCCTCACTCAGTCTTTATTCACATCCTTTCTTCTGTGCTTCCTCCTCAGGCTGGATGATCGATGCAGACAGCCGGCCCAAGTTCAAAGAGCTGGCTGCAGAGTTCTGCAGGATGGCCCGTGACCCCCAGCGGTACCTGGTCATCCAGGTGGGTTCTGCTGAAGGGCTTCACTGCTGGAGCTCTTTATAATAAGGCTTTTCTGGACATTCAAATGTGTGTGTTTGTGCTCAGGGAGACGACCGGATGAAGCTGCCCAGCCCCAACGACAGCAAGTTCTTCCAGAGCCTCCTGGACGAGGAGGATCTGAACGACCTGGTGGACGCTGAGGAGTACCTGGTGCCTCGAGGCTTCAACATGGCTCCTCAGGCGTATAACACCCGGCCCCGGGTTGACTCCAACAGAGTAAGGACACACACAAACATGTGGAGAACGGATTCTTAAACATTTCACAACCTTAGTTTTAAAGCATAGTTGGTGAAAATGGCTTAATGTGGAATTTGTAACCATAAAACTTCCTCCCTTCATAAACTAGACATTATGTTTTCTGTCCCTTTGGTCAGAAACTGTCCGTCCTCTGAACGTGCTCAAGGTGGCTCAGTCTTTCCAATGCACTGATGATTTCCCCGGCTAATGGCCACCTCCATCTTCTCCTTCACAGAGCGTGTGGCTTAGATCTGGACTCTTTATGCCGGGGCTCCCCAGGCCCCAGGTTTCATTACTCAGAGCGGCATAAGCAAATAACAGGCGCTCTTTTAAAATGCCGGGCCGCTTGCTAATAGACAATGAGAGCGGGCTCGGCTGTTTGCTCTGCAGCGAGCACCACGTGCCGCCGGCTGCGCGGCTTCTGCACCTTTACCCGCCGACCCGCCCGTTTGCCGACGGCTCTTTGTCCCAGATGAACGCACACGTACGTCAGAAACACACACGCTAATCCATCCAGGCTCCTCCGCGCTCAAGGTCAACATCCCCGTCACAAATTGAAACTCTTTTAAATACGCCGTCTAAAGCCCCCACACGTCCAGACCGAGAACTCGCTGGGATCCGCCGGCTGGCCCCCTGCGCCGGGGGAAGTTGGTTATTCAGGTTGCAGGCAGATACAGACGATGATCTAATCTGGGCTGATTCTCTCTCACGCTCACACTTGAAAAGAGCAGCGGATAATGAGTGGCTTTGAAGAAGGGATGAACAGAGAAGTTGGGAGCTGATTGCGATGGAGGGAAGACAGTGGGAGTAGGTGGACAGATATGACCCTGGGACATCTCCTTCTTTTCTCTGCCTGTGTTTTGTTGCTCCGCTTCCTGTAATTGCTGCTCCAGTGCCTGCAGTTGGTGAGAGTGCAGCGGAGGAGGCCTGGGTGGAACAGCCCACGGCGAACGGAGACAGCGCCACGAGAAGCCCTTTGCTGCACATGTCATGTTTTGTATTTTCTTGTGGGGGTTTTTGTTCTTTCTGAGGTTCAGGTGTTTGAATCGAAGCTCTGCCTCGATGCCCCTCACGCTCCCTGAAGGCTGATGACTACCCAGCACAGCTTTGAGTATTAGCTTCATCGGGCAGCTGCACCGCTTTAGTCTCCTGCTTTTGCTGCAGGTGGCGGAAACCAACGCTAACCTTTTCTTTATCTTGGCACCGCGCCGTGTGTTTGCTGAACTGCAGACATCTTGAGTTTGACTTGTTTTTAAAACTATCATCTTCTCTGTCTTCTCCCTCAGAACCAGTTTGGCTATCGAGACGGCGGCCCGATCCCCGCAGAGGGCCCGGTGGTTGGTGCCGGAGCCGGTGTGAACCAGGAGGCGGCCGGTGGCTCGGCTTCAGCCCTGGAGGACCAGCGCTGTAACGGGAGTCTGCATAAAAAGAGCCTGAACCAGACCGGGGGCGAGGACAGCGGCGGCCAGAGGTACAGCGCTGACCCCACCATCTTCCTCGGGGAGAGGACGTCCAGAGGGGACACGGACGAGGACGGATACATGACGCCGATGAAGGACAAGAGCTCCTCAGGTACTTGAAGCAGCTGGAATCACATGCCTTTGTCATTTAGTTCATTTTACTGAGCGAAACTCTGAAACTTCAAAATAACCTCATCCCGTTCTATTAACTTCTCACAAATACACAAGTAGCTCGGTGCGGTGGAAGTCAAATCTCTGCTCTACAATCTCTGGGCTGCTCCAGACAGAAACACAATTTAAATGTAAAAACAACTTCATCCTGTCTGAGTGGAGATCTGCAGCCTGGTTCACCGTCCCTTCCGCTCAGAGGAAACACCACTCCTCTCGTCATCTCATACCGTTGATTAACATTCCTGCCGAGCCGCTGCTCCACAGTCATGTTTTCCTTTTATCATAATTCAGTCCATCAGCTCCGCTCCTGCGTCTTTGATTGCGAGCGGCTCGGAACATAACAAAGCCTGCAGCCAAATACATCTGATGCAATGTCAAGGAGCGGGAGAGTGGGCAAAATCAATAGGTTTGCACTCCACCATTACAGCACTTGGAAGCATTGAGGGGTCATTTGCCGGCTTTTCCACCTCCGGCAGATGGAGCTTCTAGTGCCAAAGAACTGCTGGCAAGGTGCCTGTCTGGTCCTGAGTGGCTGCCATTATCACCATTATCATCTCCATCTCCATCTCCTCTCCTCATTAGCCGTGATCTCTCTTTCTTCAATTTCCATTTCTTTAGTTTTACCTCCTCTTGATTTAATTCTTGTGTCTTCTTCTCTCACAAATTCCTTTTCTCTCTTCCTCTCCACTTCCTACCCTCCCTCCCTTTCCCGACCCGTGCTGCAGAATACCTGAATCCGATCGAGGAGAACCCGTTTGTCTCGCGGCGTAAAAACGGCGAGATCCACGCCCTGGACAACCCGGGCTACCACAGCACACCCAACAGTCAGCCTACAGGAGAGGACGAGTACATTAACGAGCCGCTCTACCTGAACACCTTCCCCAGCCCGGCCGAGCTGGGCCTGGAAGCTCTGAGGAGAAACGGCCTCCCTCTCCCCAACATGCCTCCGTCCATCTCAGCCACCACCTCCGGCTCCCACCTGCCCCTCACCATCCAGACCAGCCTGCCGCACTACCCCCTCCCCTCGGCTCAGCCCTCTCCATCTGGCTTGACTTGCCTCCACGGCCCACCGGCCCACATCCTCCACGCCCACCACACCGTCAAACCTGCGGGACAACCTGGTGGCGTCTCCGCCGCTCCGAGCCAAACGGGAGCGTCTGCCCAGTCCCAGCTGTGCCAGTCGATCTCCCTGTCCACCGCGGCCACGCTCGGGCACGGCAGCCTGCCGGCGTACCAGGGCCACGGAGCCACGCACCCGTCCAGCATGCTGAAGCACGGAGGACACGTGTCAGCAGGTAAGACCAGCGGGAAGAAGCTCAAGGTGACCTTTGACAATCCAGAATACTGGCAGCACAGCTTGCCTCCCAAACCCTCGAGCCAGGCCGGCCCTGACGGCGCCCAGGGGGGTTCCACCAACGCCAAACTCTTCTACAAGCAGAACGGACACATACGACCGGTGGTGGCGGAGAACCCTGAATACATGACGGAGTTCTCCCTGAAGGCGGGCACCGTCCTGCCCCCTCCTCCGTACCGACAGCGGAACACCGTGGTCTAGATCGATTCCCCCCGTGATGAACCTCTGTTCCTAAATCTGTCTCCAGCCTCCAACAACCCCGACATCCTCTCCGGCTCCACCGGCTCCACCGGCTCCACCGTCCCACTCAGAGCGGAGCGCAACCAGAGCCGCCGCCCGACTCCTTTCAAACAGAGCCATCTGCCGTCGACTGTAGCACCATCAGGAGGAGGTGGAACCGAGCAGACCCAACCCACACGGCTTCACCAGATCCAGTCCATTTCCGTTCTGTAGATAGAGACTCCGAGTCCCCGAGGACGTGAGGGTGAATCCCGGGCACGTGGCTGCCACACGGCGGCGGAGCTAACCATCGTGTCGTCCTGGATTCAACCGCGGACCTGAACTCACTGCCAGCCACTGTGGTGTCCCACTCATCACAGGAAACAGACGGTTTCCTGTTTCCTGTTCACCGGTGTAAAGATCTGAGGCCGAACCTCGTTCTGTTCCGTTCTCTGTCACACGTCTGCTTCTGGTTGAGTGAACGAAAACAAACGACTCCGGGAAGCATCAATGACTTTTTGCAGCTAACACTGTTGGTTCTTGAATTTAGCATCAGAACTCACCTGGTGGTTCTACTGTAACTGTGATTCTGTGACGGCCGACACAACAGTGATCTCCCCTCCCGTGTTCATGACGTGTAACGTGCCCGAAATAACCAACGCAGGCCGAACCATCTCCGCTCGACTGGGAGAACCGACCAGAAACAGCTTCCCAGTGGCAAAGGCTGGGAGGGGGGAGATACTCTGTAAACATGGTCTATGTACACCGGTTGCGGGGGGGGGGGGGGGGGGGGGGGGGGGGGTAGAGAAGGTAAACTGGTATTTCCTGCTCAGTTATGAAGTGAAGTGCGTCTTGACATGTGAGGGGGGGGGGAACAGAGGGAGGGAGAATCCTCTGAGAGACGATGAAGACGGCACCAGCACAGATGAAACACACTACTAATGTGTGTGTGTCAGTGTAAATGTGCATGTAGTTGTGTGTGTGTGTGTCCACACCTGCACAATATTAAACCGTTATTGTTATTATTATTATTATTATAATCGCCAACAGAGGTTGTCATTAGAGCAAATGGAGATAAAAAAAGGAGGCGTTCGGTTCTCAGATAATTCAGTTCCATGTTTGTAGAACAGAAGGAAGAAGGACGCGTCGTCCATCTTTGTTTACGATGTTTTGGTCTAATACAGAAAAACAAAGTATGAGGTTTACTCTGAAGAGATTTACACTAATAACGTATTGTTTCTGAATCACAGAGAGAAGAATCTTAAAGTGCAGCTGTGAGTTCGTAGAGTTTAGTCACATGTTCAACGTCTCTTCCTCATCAGACACGTTCCTAACGAGTTCCTCTCTGCTCAGCCTCTGATTGGCCCTTCCCTCTCTAGACGGACGCTCTCCCTCACTAGCGATGCCTCCGTGGGCGAGTTGCCAGTCCATGTTGCTAAAAGAGCTGGTGTCACCGCCATTATCTCCTCGGCCATGCCAGACACCTAGCGCTCACACGTCCAGATGAACGACCTCAGAACTTCTGGAACCCTTAGTGAGTTTTAGTCTTTCCAGCAATCATCTGCAAAACTCGGTCTCTTCATCATCTAGCTGTGGCCGAGCTGTTTCCTCGTGTAGGATTATTCATTTTGTGTATTTTTAATGTGCATTCGAGTGTGTGTGTGTGTGTGTGTGTGTGTGTGTGTGTCTTTGATCAAACTCGCTGGTAGAAAGTACTGAAATATTCAACTTGTTTATCCGGCGGTTAGCACGTGTGAGTCGGAGGAAGCTGCTGCGGCCGGGCATCGGGACGAGGACACACGTTGGAGGTGGTGCTGACCAGTTTACCACCGTGTCTTCGTGAGTTCAAACAGTATTTACAATGCTGCTGTGATGGTGTCATGATTATTTGATGAAGCAGTATTTTGTAGGCTCTAATTCAGCGCAGCGGAGACAGCGTTTAATATCAGAGTGAAATATTTATAGCGTGTTTGAGCTTGTTTATACTGATGGAGGCTGAAGGGTTTCAAAGAGAGAAGGAAGCCGATTGGACGCAGCACGTGGCCGGTCCGCCCTCGTCTGCCCTGAGCTGCACCGCGGCCCGGCTGCGAGACGCGTTTGAATCCAGAGTCGATTAAAAACCCTGACGGAGCACGGCCGCGCTTTTAATCGAATCCCATCAAGTTTGTCAAGTGTTGTTTTTGTCATCCGACGGCCTCGGGTGTTTTTTGAGGTTGTTTTTTCCTCTTCTGTTTTTTTTTTATCGAAGCAATCATTTCCCCCCCTCGACTGTGTAATCTGATTTCTGGTTTTGAAACGTGTTCTGCCTCGGATCCGTCTGTGTCACCTGCTGCTATTGGTCTCAGCCCCAGACTCTCTCTGTCTGCTGGTGGCCGCTCCAGAGCAACTGGTGTTTGAGACCCATCACTGTTCTTGTTTTCTTTTGATTGGTTTCCTCTGGGGCCATGTAGCCGCGTGGACGTGAGCCCTGGACGTTTCACTGTACAGTTCATTATCACCTTGCATGGAACCCAAAGTGTTTTACTGCCCTCCACCTTCGTGTCTCCTCATTTACGACCACATATTTAAAAGTTCTGGATATTTTTACTGAGGTCACAGCACAATCCGGTTTGTTTTTGTGTATAATATCTAGTTCCTTCTTTTCCATATAATCAAGGATGTTTTTCTTGAAAGACTTGAATCGACTTTTCCACTGATGTGTTGTGTTACTGTACTTTTTGTTCACATCTTAATCGCACAAATCATGGACACGCCCTCCACCCCGCCCACGTGTTTAACGATCCAATCAGTGTTCATGTACAGAATCTTTGGGATTTCCTCCGAAATTTATCTAACAACACTTCAACAACAAATGTGAATAGTATTTTTATAAAACACTGAAATGGCCGACGTGGTGAATTTGTAAATAAGGAGGCGAAGTGTTTGAATTTATATGGTCCTGCTGTTTTCTCCTGCTCATAACAACCTGTGCAAAGACACACAGGGACAGAGCTGTACATACATTTATGTAAGTGTACCTTTTGACTAATGGGGATTTGATTTTCAAAGTGCTTGTTTACCCATCCTCATGTGAATCTGCGTTCGGCGGCCTGGTGGCGTCCTCGTGTGGCGCCCGGGGGGGAGGAGGCGGCGGTGGGGGGGTCGTTCACGTCACCTCCTCATTCCCACTTTGTTTTGTCACTGACGAGTTCTTCTTTTTTTTTTTTTTCATCGTTCTCTCACCGCACCCGAAACCAGTGCTGCCAACTAAACCAGATACTGTTTCAACTTCTTTCTACTGGAAATATTACTGAGCCAAGTCCGACCTCCTTTACGACTCCTTTTCACTTTGTTTCTGATTTGCATGCTGTTGGAGGAGATGGCGCCTCCTCCTCCTCCTCCTCCTCCTCCTCCTCCTCCTCCTCCTCCTCCTCCTCCTCCTCCTCCTCCTCGTTAGCTTTCCACACTCGTCCACGTATCTACTGTATACCCTGAGTTCTTTGAAACCATACCCAAAGCTTTATATCATAGAAAAAAACCGTTCCTCATGTTTGTTACATGAATCTGTCAAAAGTATATTTTTAATTTAATATAAATAAAGATTGATTCGGTATAAGTTGCCGTGTGTGTGCTGATGATTTTGTGTGTCTGTTGTGTGTCTTTCAGGTACAAAAAAACGTTGTCGGGCAACAGAAAAGTCGTGAATGCTCTTTAATACAATTATTCGGGGGTGTGCAGACAAATTGAAAGATCAATGATTGTGCGTGTTGCTCGGAGACACCTCAGCAGGGAAGCCCTCGAGCGGCGAGCATCACCACGCCCCCCCGCTGCCCGCATACAGAGCGGGAAATGAAAGCTCCGCTCATCGGCTCTAGTGCCGGCGCTAACCGCTCCTGAAACACACTTTAACAGATGGCGTCATTAATGAGGACGTGAAGCTCTGGAGCTGCTCTGTGACTCGTGAAGCTGCAGAGGAGGAGAGGTTTCTGCAGCGCTCCTCAGTTTCCTGCTTGAAAAGGACTCGCCGATGAGGAGCAGCTGCATCAGGAGGTCGGTTCTGCTCCGGCTCCTCCGACGGGCCGATGTGTGGAGCTAGCACTTTGCTCCGGCTCCTCTCCCCCCCCCCCCCCCCCGCTGTTTACCCAACTGCTGCTTATGTAAACTGGTGTAGAGGCAACATCGTTTGCTATGCAGCGCTCCTCTGGCTTTCATTTCAATCATTAATAATACAAAACTGTCCAATGGCAGAATACCAGCTTTCTGAAGTCCCTGCTATTAATACTAATAAGGCGATGGAGCGCTTTGAGTAAACACTGTTTATGAACAGAACTCTTTCTGTTCCCCCTCGCTCCTCTCTCCATTAGCGCTCGGAGACTCAATTAGCAGGCACATCCAGCTCCACCACTGATTCAGAGAGCGCACCACGGTGTTTGCACAAGTTCCAGTTATTTTCATACGCAGCTACTTATTTAAAATCTATATTAGGTCCGCCTGCTTAAATCACTGTCACAAGAATTATGCCTCCCATTTGCTGCGGAGGAAAAGAAGCTTAATTGATCGTCACTGTCTGTCCTCCTGGTGCTGAACTCACATAATGGACAGATTATCTTGAGCATTAAGCTCAGTTCTCGACAGGACATTATCACCCGCCGCAGACAGCGGGGGGGGGGGGGGGGGGGTCACCGCTAATTTGGCAATTGCTGTATAACCATTTGTCAAAGTGTTAAGTCTCCTTTACGGCTCGAGGTCTCAGCGAAGCCGGCTAACGCCACCAGGAGACTGCGCCAGGGTTCAGCTCCGCCCCCTGCAGGCCTGGAGTGGCGACACGTTTACCCACAAGCCCTTGCTCCATGAGAAACAAGGCGCCTGTCCACGAGCTCAGCGATTCTTCTTCATGATGTTTTTATTATTATTTAGTTTTTTAATCAGGACGCAGATAAAACAGAATTTAGACCATGAAGACAAACTGTAATAACATTTTCTTGGTTCAACTTTAAAAAGAAATTACTGCACTCGTCTGAAATATAATGAAATGATAAAGCATCGTATTAGTGAGTTAATGTCGCTGCCTGAAAGAAATGAGATTGCAGAATATAAATATCAATGCAAGAGGTTTAAAAGTTCGTTGTTAACATTGTTATTTACAGGTTAAAATCGATGAGTGTAAATAAAGATGGACTCTGCTGCAGGTTTCTCTTCCTCCTGTCAATGAAGGTCCAAAAAACATCTTTCAAAAATAATAATAATGCACACCTGAGGTCTCGTGTGTGTTTGTGGGTTTAAAGCCTTAACAGCGTCTGTGTCTGTTCATATCTGCTGCTTCTCTTTATCTTGTAAGTGCTAATTTAACATCATTACACGTCCGACACGTTGCTCCTTTAAACTTCACACGGTGTATTTACATTCTAATAACAGGGGAAGTGCCCCCGGCCTCCAGTAATGTGTCGTGAGGTCTGCGGCGTGTCCGCGGTGTTTGCTCTGTAACGTGGTTAAAGATCTGAAACATGAATCACACTTAAACCGTCCATGAGGCCAAATCTCCTCCTCTGCCGCCGTCTCACCGCTGCTGGTGATGAGGACCAGACGCAATTATGTGAGTTATGTTAGCTGGAAGAGTGCAGCTAATAAAAAAGATTTAGCCGTGATGAATAGCGGCCGCGGCCACTGAAGGTTTCCACAGGGAAGTAGAATTATTGACGCTTGCTCTTCCACGTTTATAATATCAGAGCTTTCTGTAACTTAGTGCACGTTTACAAGCTGTTCCGACTTGAGGTGGCGTGCACCGGAATTTTCCCCGTCGGGGTTCGTGGGATTTGTTGCTCCACGTCTCGGCCAATGAAAAAGCTCCATGTAGCCCGTGGCTGAAGATAACCTGGAGAAGAGGAGGAGGAGGCAGACGAGACGAGGAAGGCAGCTCCCCGTGAGGCGTCTCTCTCTCCACACAACAAAGCAATCAGGGCTGAGGACACAGTGAGTAAGGAAACAAGAGAGGAGGGCGCAGGAGAACGGGTCGAGCGGAGGTAAAGGTTGAGCACAAGGGCCTGAGGCGTACAGTCGAGGGCGGAGCTGCTCGACACCACCTCCGAGAGGAGAGAGGAACAAGGAGCCCTGAATCCTGCAGCGGAAATCCACTCAACAGTTTTAACATCATTTCTCTTTTAAAGTGCATGAGATATAAACTCAGCGTGTGCAGGATAAGTGTATATATATATATGTACACAAGCAGTTGACTGTATATGCTGAGTCATGCAACAAGCTCCATGAGGATCACATGACATGAAGGCACAAACACAGCGTGAGCTCCACGGCATGTGGTTTTTAAACACAGACTCATTTCATCACCATTCGTATGTATGTAGAAACCTGGTGAAGTCTCTCTCTATTGCTGCAGTAGCCCTACACAACACACACACATATATATACACACACACAACCACACTCAAAAGCACGACTACACACACACAGCGTGGCCTGAGGACAGAGATGGAGAGCTCTAATTTCCACCGGGCCCACAAAGTCCGTCCATCCCTCTAAACTCAATCTCCTCTTTCTCTCTCGCACACGGCCACACACTTTTCACAGAGTCACACACATACAGACTAGGACACGCACACAAACCTGAAAATATGTGCACTAGAACGAGTAAATAGACAAAAAATCTTTCTACTAAACACGAATTATGAGGAAGAAAGTTGTCTTTTACGTGTCTTTGTGTTGCCTGCATCGTTTTCTGCTGCTGCTGTGACTCTGTCATCATGAAGTTTCACAACCAGAGAAAAACTGATTCTGGATCTGAAATAGTCTTAGGTGTGATTCTGACAGTCGGAGTCCGTCAGTCACTTCCTGTCCTCTCCTGCTGTGTTCTCTTTAGCAGCTCGCTCCATCGCACCCGGCTGTGGAAGCAGCTTCAGCTGGATCTCGAACATGTGAAGCCTGGACACGTCCAGATGGTGGGCAGCCGCTCGCCGGTTCATCAGAGACAGTGAAGCGATGCAGGGAGAGAATCAAACAGATTCAGACGGAGAGCGTTTCTGCTCTTCGGCCCCAAATGAAGATTCTTTTTATTTCATACAAGGAAAAGCATGAAAAATGGATGATTAGCTTCAGAGACGGTGATTGTGCCTGAGAGCCGACATCGTCAGACTTCTGTGGAAACGTTGGAGCTGAGAAGGTTTATCCCCAAATGTTCAATTCCTTCCTTGAGTGTTTTAACTTTAAACTTCCTCGCTTGTCCCACTTGTCAAAACTTCCATCTCCCATGAGGACATCTTAAAAGAGGTAAAGACGAAGCTTCAGAACTGTTGCATGATGTTGTTTTTGTTTCTGAAGACGTTCAGCCTCTGTCATCAGCTCCTGTTTTATCAGGTCGAGTTCTGAGGAGGACTTTATCTCCGTCTGTCCAACTGAGGCCTGTTTCTTCTGCAGCTCCTGACGAAACACACAAAGACAAAGTCCTCTCTGGTGTCTCGCACCACTTTGATGTGGGCGCTGGGAGTCGGGGCGGCGGCGCCACCGTCTACCTGCGTCCTCTTTCATCCGCGGAGCGATGCCGGCCCGCGGAGGGAGACTCCTGCCGACCTGAGAAAGTCTCCGTAAGCAGAAGTGTCTTTTATGCCCTGAGACCCGGCGTTTTCCAACTCCTGTGAAGACGGGAGACGGACGTGGAGCATGTGTGTGTCTGTGTGTGTGTCTGTGTGTGTGTTTGTGTGTGTCCTCCCAGCTCCTGCGGTGACTGAGTGTCTCTAATTGAGTGTGCTCGCTCAGACAGGAGGTCTCAGACAGTGTTGACATTCAGGCGGTGGAAGGCCACCATTGGGGATGACAGCTGATCATTCTTCCAGCCAGCGGCCTAATTACCCGGGGATGGAGGGAGCACAGGAGAGAGGCATAAACAGAGAGAGAGAGAGAGAGAGAGAGAGGGAGAGGGAGAGAGGGAGAGATGGAGGGGGGGGCGTTTGAAACAACAAACAGGTTCCGGTTGCCTCCAATCAAGATTCACGTCCTGCTGTTTCTTCCATTCATAATGATGGGGCCCACCCCGCCCCCCAACCCCCCCGCACGCTGTCGAGTAGAGACACAGCCAACGCCACGCTGCCTTCCTGCTCTCTGACTGCCCCCCCCCACACACACACACACACACACAACCATCAAACCCAGCATCCTCCACACCACTTTCCGAATTATACTCAAAATCCGGCTTCTGTGTGTGTGTTTTTGTGTGTTTGTCGCCCTAAAGCAAAGACAGGACAATCTCCCTCTCTCTCTGGGACACACAGACACACACACACACACACACTTTGATGTATGGAGTCAATCAGACTTCATTGGACAGTGTTGTGATCGCCTCAGGATATCAGCGAGCTCTCTCCCCGCTCACCCACATGATAAACTCTTTATGTGTCCACAGGCTCGTGTGGAGCAATAACAGCGTCTCTGGCCTTTCTCACCTTTAGCCAATCATTTCAGGGAGAACTCCAAAAGTGTGGGCGGCGTGTAGGGGCGTGTAGCGGCGTGTAGGGGCGTGTTGGGGCGTGTTGGGTCGTGTAGCAGCGTGTAGCAGCGTGGAGTGGCGTGTTGGGTCGTGTAGCGGCGTGTAGGGGCGTGTTGGGTCGTGTAGCAGCGTGTAGCAGCGTGTAGCGGAGTGTAGGGGCGTGTACAGACGTGTAGCGGCGTTTAGGGGCGTGTACAGACGTGGAGTGGCGTGTAGCGGCGTGTTGGGTCGTGTAGCAGCGTGTAGCAGCGTGTAGCAGCGTGGAGTGGCGTGTAGTGGCGTGTAGTGGCGTGTTGGGTCGTGTAGCGGCGTGTAGTGGCGTGTTGGGTCGTGTAGCGGCGTGTAGGGGCGTGTTGGGTCGTGTAGCAGCGTGTAGCGGAGTGTAGGGGCGTGTACAGACGTGTAGCGGCGTTTAGGGGCGTGTACAGACGTGGAGTGGCGTGTAGCGGCGTGTTGGGTCGTGTAGCAGCGTGTAGCGGAGTGTAGGGGCGTGTACAGACGTGTAGCGGCGTTTAGGGGCGTGTACAGACGTGGAGTGGCGTGTAGCGGCGTGTAGCGGAGTGTAGGGTCGTGTAGCAGCGTGGAGCGACGTGTAGGGGCGTGTACAGACGTGGAGTGGCGTGTAGCGGCGTGTTGGGTCGTGTAGCAGCGTGTAGCAGCGTGTAGCAGCGTGGAGTGGCGTGTAGCGGCGTGTAGGGGCGTGTACAGACGTGTAGCGGCGTGTTGGGTCGTGTAGCAGTGTGTAGTTGTGTGTAGTTGTGTGTAGCACTGTGTAGTTGTGTGTAGCGGCGTGTAGCAGCGTGGGGGGGCATGTAGCAGTGTGTAGCGGCGTGTAGCGGCGTCCATGACTCAGACGAGCAGGTGAGTGACTGTATATTAATTTCTCCAAATCAACAGTTCCTAATAATAATGTGTTAATACGCCTCTGAGCTTTTACCACTCACACATCTGTTGCTTCAACACACTGACACACAAAAACATGCATGAATTAAAAAACAATGTACCCCCCCAACACACACACACAGACACACACACACATGTCATGCACGTGTACAGGACACTTGAGATTCATAATCGTCTAATCTTCTCGTGGGTGGCAGCATATCTGACCTCACTCCCACACACACAGGATGCTGACAGGGAGGTGACAAGTCTGTTTGTGTGTCTGTGTGTGTGTGTGTGTGTCTGATCACATCTCTTTGTAATAACTGTTGGCATGTGAGTAGAACACACACACTCTCTCTCTGAGTGTGTGCACATACTCCTGTGATGCAGCGGCTCTTTGAAACCTTGTGGATGTGAGCACACGCCTCTGTCAGTGTGTGTCTATGTGCAGGTTTGTGTGTGCACGTGTGTGTTCAACATGGTTGTCAAGTGCTGGAGCGATCCAATCTCTCATCTGCGACACAAAGACGGAGTGGAAGCATCACTATGCAGCGGGGGGGCTGGTCCTGACCCTGTCTGGGGCCCGCTCCTCTCCGCTGATTCTAATGAGCTCCCCCCGGGATTAGACTCAGTGCGGCCAGCGTCCCAATGAGGAGCTGTGTGTGTCTGTGTGTGTCTGTGTGTGGGTGACAGCCTGACAGTAACACACACTCACAAACATTGAGCCCGTTGTTGTACATCCATCCAGATGCACTGCTACTTTTTCTAAACACACACAGAACACAGCTCCCTCAGGATTTAACCCTGGGGAAGAGGAAATCTAAAATATATATGTCCACATGATGGAGGCTGGAGTCCCGCAGGTTCGATTCCCTCCCGACACTTTGCTGCTTCCTCTTCTTCTCCAGGTGTCAGGCACTTTGACTTCACGCTCTGGACCTGGAGTCTACGTCCATCAAATATTTGTGTTGAAGTAGAAGCACAAAGAAAAGAGATGTTGTCGTATTAATCCAGACACAAAGTCTGAGTGTGTGTCCACTGCTCAGTTCTTAAAGTCACGTTCATCGAACTGTTATTTCCTGTGATTTCCCTCATTGGTATCAAAGGTTAAATGGTAAAAGGGCTGATCAGGTATTGTCTCCGTAGACAAGCTCATTAATGTGTCCCACTTCATTATCAGAGCCGTGTCCTCTCCTCGTCAGGTGGCTAATGGGAGAATCAATCACAGGCTTCCCCATCACGACCCTCCTCACACCTCCGCCTCCACCTGGCCCCTGGTGACTCCCAGTCCCCAAATCCCCCCCCACCCCCGAGCAGATCCGTCTGGAACAAATGTCAAACACGATTCTGCTCGGGTGTAAACAGCCAGCAACATGGCCGACGTGCAGAACCGCGCTCGTTCCTCTATGAGCAGACGGTCACATGACGGGTTTGAGTGGCGTCTCCACCTGACGCTGACACTCCTGATCTGTGATCAGTTTCCAAACAGAAGATTCACGAGTCGCTGATCTTTTTAAATATTCTCCAGGACACGTGAGACACTTTTCATTCGCAGCAGATATCCTTTATCTCACGTCGTGAATAAACACTCTCCTGTATCATCATTTTAATTTGCTTCTGAATTCATTAAGCAAACATATTAACTGTCAATAATAAAGTTGGAGGGAATCAAAGCAGCTTATGAAGGATTCTCACGTCGGTATCATCTGATTTTCTCCAATTTGAATCTAATAAGTTGCAGCACACGATCCCAGCTTCATCCAGAGAGCTGGCTGTGATTAGTTCAGGTGGATAATTAGAACAAATCAAATCACATCCCATTAATGTGTTTGTGCTTCAGCGTCTTTCTATGAGGACTGGTTGCTGCCGGAGCAGGAGAAGAACATTCCTCCTCATCTCCTCCACCTCCTCGACACGGAGGTGAGAGCGGTATGACTCGGACGGCTCGATACCCGGCGTCGCCCCCCCCGTCCAAGCTCCTCAAACAGCCTGTAATTTCATTTCTGTGCGTAAATATGTGTTTGTTGTCAGGAGCGTGGCGGCGGGGAGAAAAACAGGCGGACGATTCTGACAAGCAATTACACGCCGGCTCGTCGGGGGGGCAGGTGGGGATGAGCTCCAGCCTGCTGGTGGGGGGGGGCGGAAGATTGAAAACTCCAGAGACGGAGCAGAAGAATGGCCGGAGGGAGAACAGGGCGGTGAGACGAGCACACACACACACACAGACACACACACATGCTCACACACACAAACAGGTGAAAACAAGTGTGTAAGCTCTACGTGTCAGATTCCACTTGTTTCACATGAAGATGATTATGATCCTGACGTCTATGAATCCAGGTTTGATTCCACTTTTTAAAACAAGAGAAGGTGTCGATCAACAATCGGTAATCTGTCACAATCGCCGTGGCTCTTCCCTCAACTCGCTCTCCTCCCCCTCTTCTGCTTCCTGAAGCGCCCTCACCTGTGGTTCAGCCGATCTCTGGAGGAACCTGCTCTTGGTGAGAGGAGAGTTGTCTGTCTGCTGGTTCCACAGAAGAAGACAGCTTGAAGGACGCTGCGTGTAAAGGTGCCGCCATCTTGTTTCTATGATGGCGGCCGTTGATTTAAACTCAATATGATGGTCACATGACTTTTCAGATCTGAATTGAGTTTGATCTGGAGCCGGCAGTGACTCCCTCTGCAGCGTGATGCTTCTCAAGGTCACGACCTTCACCGCCGCCCTGCCGTCGAAGGCGACATCTCTCCAGGAGTCTCCTTCCATCACCTTCCCGCGGTGCACACACATGTGGATGTCAGGGTCTGAGGCGGAGGAAGCGACTCCGACAGATGGGCGGGCTTCTCTCACTTCTCTCCCCAGCCGGGAACCAGGAAGTCTCGCCCTCGGGGGGGTGAGTCCCCGGGCGACGTGAGGCGGCTCAGTGGGAGAGAGTACAGTCAGTCCTTTCAGGGATGTTCCATTAACTTGATTAATGGACCAATTACCAGCGGTAAACACTCCTCGGAGATAGGAAGCAGGAAGGAGGAGGAAGTTTGGGGTGATGGATTCTAACTGGTTCACGGTCGGCCAATTATTTGTGTTATTTACTTCCACTTTAAACTTATTTAGACCAGGTTTTAACCTTCGTTGAGCTGGAGAGGGAGGCTCTCTCCTCCAGGACTACCTTCATCCACACTCTGTCAGACTCGTCCACCTCTGGGACAATGGCTGTATGAAGACGTACAGAGTGTCTCCACCTCCGCCCGGGATCCTGGACTCGATGGTGTGGACGTCCTCCAGAGCTCACGTCTCCAGAAACCAGCCGGTGAACATAGAGGAGCATTTAGCAGCTGAAGATCTAGAACCTGCATCTCAGAGCTGGATTGATTTGACAGGATTCACATTGTTGAGTTGAGGTCAATCTGGGATTAATCAGTTTTCACTGCATCACTTTCGATGCTGAATGAAAACTGGTACAGAGACCACGTGGACCAGCTTGAATTCAAAAAGAGAAAATGATTCTGTTTGCAGCTTTTAAAAAGAAAAGACTTGATTACACAAAAGGTTTAATGCAGAATGTAAATCACACAAATACATAATTACCAATCGAAGGAAACAAGAAGCAGGAGCAGATCCCCCCCCTCCCCCGACCCCATCTCTGTGAATATAGTCTCTGATTGTGAAACAAACGCTCTGGCGTGTCTGGTGTCCCCTCTGCCATCTCCACCCGCCGTGTGGGCGGCTGGCCTCGGCCTCGCTTCCCACCGCCCGCGTGGGCTGGAGGATTTGCGCGGCCCCTCGTGCTCTCTGTGAGGGGGGGGCAAAGAGGCGAGCCTTCATCCTCCTCCGCACTCGTCTGAAACGCCGCCAAGTTCAGCGAACCCGCCCCGTGCAGCACTTACCAGAGGTCCAGAGGCTGCTCCCTGCTCCGGGAGGTGGATCGGAGATGTGGATAGTTACTGGGATAAGTGGAGATGATTATACGATTCATACCATCAGTGATTTCTGGTTTGAATCTCTATTATATACTAACTCTATTAAAGCACCACTTTCTCAGAGACTTTGAGTTGTTGGAGAACTCTCTCTCTCTCTCTGCAAACACTAAGTTCTTCATGTCAACACATCACCGGGTCGTGGCCTTCTTTGGAATTCTGACATTTCCTTTTTAAACTGGGCTCGTTGGCTCTTTCCCAGTCTCACGTGTATGAAATGAGTATCTCCCATTTGGTTTAATTGATTCTGTCATGGCGTCTTTACAGCAGAGCCCTGCTTCATGATTGGATCGCTGCATTGGATGGACAGAGCAGGCTTCAATCCCCAAGTAAAGAGCCCGGGGGGGGCGGGAGGATGGTGGAAGTCTGTGTCTGTGTTTGTGTGATGAAGGATCAGATTGCATGTCAGTGGCGTGTTGTGCGTCAGATGAAGATAAAAGAGAGGAAGAGGACTTGATTCTCTTTGTTTGTTCCTTGTGTGCAGATGTTGGTTCAGACCCAGAGAGGAGAGTTAATAATTGTATCATCGGACTTTAACGATGAAGGATAAAAACCTATTTTCTTGTCTATGTCTTCAGGCACCGTGTTTCTGTAAAGTGTTATTACAGAAGCTTGAACCCTCCCCTCCCTGTTTCTTGGAGATTTGCAGTGATTGGGTGAAATTAAGAATGTGCCTGAGACGAGACCAAATCCCAATCAGATGTAATTCTGTAATGAAGAAGAACTTGAACAGCTGGACACAGATTGGAGACGTTCAAAACTGTTTCCTGGGTCTGAACCTTCGTCATTCAGCAGATGGCCTCTCACACCCGCTGGTCCCACCAGTCCTCCCAGTGGCCGGCGCTCCGCTGCCACTCTGGACACTGTGCGGCTGAATTCATTACCAGGATCAGAGCGGCGGTAATGAGAGAAGGAGTCGCCGGTCGGGCTCCACGTCTCCTGTGTCATTTCCTTTTCTCCCCGGCTCAGCTGGTCAGAGTCGTGGCTGCTGCCGGTCCAAACCCTCTCCCCTCCACCGGAGAACGATTATCACTTAGCCTTAACGGGGGGGAAGATCCCCGAAAAACGAGTCATTGATTCGGGAAATGAAACTATCTCGAGCCGAACCCGAGTGTCTGTAAACACTCTTTGTCGCCACACTTCAAAATAAATCCATACGGACGCCAGGCCCCTTCAGGAGGGGATTTTCAAACGCTCGCTGTCACAGTCCGGATTGTGCTGGTGATAAACGGATCAAGGCGACGATTCACGGTGGAATAACCTTTGCCGACGCGCTCTCACCTCATCGCCGGCCTCTTGTGTTTGGCCTTTTTATACAAATCACATCACAGCCTGTTGGCCTTTTGCAGAAACATCCTATTCAGAGGAATGAATAGGAGCGAACCCGGCCCTTGTGCTAAGGAGCAGCTGCATGGACAGCAGTAAGGCCATTGTGCTCCTTGTGTTCCACGCTGAACTTTTCAAAGACCCTGAACAACAGAGACGCTGCAGATCCAGGTCCTGGTTGTTAGAAAAACCCATTTCCGTGCAGCTGAATTCACATTTATCTATTTTTTACCTTATTTGGCAACGAGGCTGCAGAAGCTGCACAAACAGCTCCTCGCTCATATCTCCTCCTTTGCATGAAGGTGTGAGGACTCAAAGAGAGGGATCAAAGTCCTCGCTGCTCCACATCTGGTGGCGTCTGCCTCCTCGTGTTGGTTCAGGTCTATTTCTGTCCGGTCCAGGCAGCCCGCCTGTTTGTGTGCGAGAACAACTTAGTCCCCAGAAACGAGCAGAAGCTGCAGCTCTGTTCCTTATTACTCATTCCCCCTGAAGAAGTCCACACCGTGTTCACTGAAAACTCCCGAGACTCACACCGACTCTCGCTCGCACACAAACAACACGACTCCTGGATTTCAGAACCTGAGCTGCATATCAAGGAGGGAGGAGAGTGCACATGTTCTAGTTTCATGTCGGATCTGTTGCACATAACTGACCTTGAGCTTCGCCTGCGTTTGTGAAAACAAACCAGTGAACATCCTGAAAGTGGAGACTCCAGCCTCACCTGCTCGTCAAACACGCGCAGCCCAAATAAACAGTTTTATTAAATTATACAACGTGTTCTACCGGAGTAAATAAAGATTTTTCCCACATGTCTCTGCAATGTGCATCATCAGCTTGTGTGTGAGGAGCAGGGGGGGTGGTTTGGCAGATCAGGTCCAACAGCACCACCCTCTGCTCAATGTGAGGAACTGCAGGTGGTCTCCAGTTCTCATGGATGACTCATAATAATCTGAGAGAATATGTGTAACGAGGGAAGTTTGTGTGATATGAGAAATAAAAGACGTGTGGAGGCTCGAGCTCGTCCATCACTCACATCTGAAGAGGCTCCTTCTGTTGTGACACAGTTTAAACCACGAGGAAACAAAACACATAAATATCACATTAATATCCTGTGGTCTCCAGGTGCTGAGCGACACGGGGTTGATTCCCCGGCTTCCTCTGAGCCCCTTGAGCAAATCTGACACGTGTCTGACTCGTCGGCTCCCGATCGCCCAGCGGCTCCAACCCGTCTCCTGAGGGTCGACCCGGGGGCCCGGCACCGGCTGAGGATCCCTGGTAACATCATGTCAGAGCTCCTGGACGCGCTCCTCCTCCCATACGCTGCACGCACACATGTGAGAACACACACACACACACACACACACACACACACACACAGTTAGAAGTGCAGGCACAACTGCACACCCCTGTCTGTCACCACTCACCACCGGGGCTGCCACAGACATGCTCTGACATCACAATTAAACCGAGAACGCCGCGGTCATCCATCACATGCATCCCCCCCACACCCCCCCCCCCCCCACACACACACACACACACAGTGAGACAGACGAGCGGAGGCAGGAGTGTCTCCCTGAATGCTAAGGAGCAGGTTGGTGTCTCACGCTAGGGGGGGGGGCTCCGGAGCATCTTGATTGGACGCTGCTCGTCCACTGTGCACGTTCCTCCGAGATAAAGAGAGAAATGTTTCTCCACCTCCGACTTTCTCCTTTCTGTTTCACTGCTCTATCGTTATATCATGACCATCCTATGTTATTCCTGCTGAGAGCCCTGGAGGTCGGACCCAGTCGTGCCCCAGAGGTGCAGATAATTCCTTGAGTAGGGGGGGAGCTGCCCCAGTGAGGCCCCCCCAGCAGCCTGTGAGTCTCATCCCATCCGGCGAGCACGTCCTCCTCCATTAGGCTCCGGCATTGTGCTGGAAATTGCTCTGACTTGTCGGGTGATTACCTCAAATGAACAATTAGGCGGCTGGCTGTCACAATAACTTGCTCCCTGTCTGTGAATTGGCTCGACAGCTTTAACGGCTGCTGCTGCTGCTGCTGTCATCAAGGTGCTCCAGAGAAATGATCCATAGTGTGGGGGGGGGGGGATGTCAGCCAAGAGCCCTCCCAGCATCTAGTCCCATTCACTGTGAAGGGCTGAAGGAGATAGTGCTGTGTTTGGAAAATGAGAACGTCGCCCGAGGAAGTTTCTCGATGGAGCCGTGGAGACTGGGGGTCGGTAATTAAAGGTTTTAAATATCGTTTGGATTTCCACGCTCCCAGTAAGGCCTACATTACCCACAATGCAACACTGTGACTTCAGTACCTTTTGTTCTATCGAAGCTTTTTATCTTTTCACTTTTGTTTCCACTGCAACAAGGAGACGTGTGGACTTCATCTTAAAAACATGAAGGTTTGGTCAGGGGAGTCCACTTCTAGATTCTCCTCCTCTTCATCACAGAACTCAAACACTCATCGCTCTCAGCCCTGGATCAGCTCGGCTCTGATTGGTCTCTTCACGACCACGGGGCGTCGACCAGGTTGTAATGAACGTCTGTCTCTACACGTCCAGTCAAACTGAGAAGAGCCCCCCCCCCCCCCAGGGAGGAAGTCCTGCATCAGTTCCGACCAGATTACCGATCAGGAGCGTGACCGATGTCGGGAAGCGCAGAGCGGAGTAATGTGTTCTAATGCTGAGACAAGCCGGGGACTCTTTAATGGTAATGAATACACAATGTGAGCCTGAGGCGGGGGGGGGGGGGGAGTCGTGACCAGACTGGGGACGAGATAAGAGAGAGAGCGTATGGGGAAACCAGAGGAAGGTGTAATGTTCACTTTGTTTGTGTTCAGGGGGGGGGGGAGGGGTATCACAATCTGGTTTAATATCCATCAGCTGCAGGAAAACGACAAAGCAAAGATTTTATTTATTACACAAAATCAGTTGTGCGTCGCTGCTTGTTTCCAAAGCAGTTCAGAAAGTTGATTTCACATTGTCTTAAGACCTAATCTTGTTTTTACATCTCCAGCAGCTCCGGTTAAGTCCCTCCAGGTTGACTTCAACACAACATGCACACAAATAGAATGTGTCGACCTTCCTCTCCCCACGTGACCTCTCTCTGCCCGTGTGGAACGAAGGCTTCCTCCAGCGGGCGCCGCCAATAACCACGGGAATCGAACGTGATGGGAGCAGCTCCTCACCTTCCAGGCGTCCTCGGGCAGGAGGCCGTGGACACCGGCTGCCAGCTGAGCCTCATCTGCTGCTGTTAGGAGGTCTGTTTCCATAAAGAGACAAATCTTTACTTTGAGATGATCGGTGTCGTCTCCATGTCACGTTGATGGACGCCGGTTCCACCAGGAGCAGCGTGGCCCACCTGTCAATCACATCTGTCAATCACACCTGTCAATCACACTGACATGACATTTAACATTTGAATAACATTTCTCTCTTTATCCTGATTTAATTGGATCTGCTCCAGTTGAGTTGTTGTGTTATAAAAAGTCTTTGTCTGGTTTCTTTGTTGAACTTTGTGTTAAACCCATGAAGGTGTAATGTGTTCAATCTGAAAACACACAGTGTCTCTTCTGATCCATTATCTGGATGATTACCTTCCGCCCGGGAACCAAGTGAGGGGGGGGGGGGGGGGGGGGGACGGAGCCGGCGCTCATTAACATGCAGCTCCGCCTCCCACTCGCAGGCTACTGGATCCAATCAGGAGCTGGAATGGATCTGTTTCAATTCACGTCCCCAGATTACACTTCACATTAGATCGAGAGCAGAGGCAGAGATTCTCCTGTGTCAGCGCACCGGGGGAGAGAGAGAGGCTGAGTGAGTCTGGGCGTTCAATGCCTGAAGAAAACAATGGGTGTACAGTGTTTGAGTGAGAAACACAAAGTGAACTTTAGATTTGACTGAAATGTAAGATATTCAACTCTATGGCTTCATGACGCTGCATTATGTTGTTTTAAACATAAGATGAGTGTTTTCTCTCATCCTTGTTTATTATGTAGGATCATTTAATCAATATCTTTAATCATTTTCAACCTGTAGTGAATAAAGATGGACTTTGGTAGATTTGATCAGAGCAGCCACATCAGCGTTGTCGTCCTTTGTGTTTCAAAAGTCGTCTTTCACCTCCAGGGATCTTTTTCCCTTCTCTTTTCTCTTTTCTCTTTTCTCTTGTGTCAGTTTTGTCCTCCCTCTTTGCACACGCCCCATTAGCCAGCTTCTCCCTGCCTCTGTCTGCTGTGTTGGTTAGAAGCTGTAGTTTACTGCCGCCGCGCTCGGTCGGGCCTGTGATCCGCAGAGAATGATGAGGTGAAGTCTTAAACCTGGCCAAAAAGTATATGGCTCAGAAAATGGAGCGCTGCATGATTTAACCGGGGAGGAAACTTTAACGGCCTTACCGGTGTTCACGCTTCAGACCTTTAACACTCCTCATATTGTTTCAAGATTCTTTTTTCTCTGCTCTGGTTCCATTCGGTTCCATCGACCTCCTCGTGAGGAAGTCATCAAGCACCTTCGACCTCTCCCGTTTTATTTTAAAGACGTCTTAATTTGGAGTCCTTGCTCGTGAGCGTGGCTAATAATGTCTTCTTCCTTAGCCGGGGAGGAGGGATCAGTAGAGGAGCATCTGAAATCAATGGCGGGGGATTACGGAGGACCCCCAGGGCTTCCTCCTTCTCTATTCACACTCCTGCAATGAACACATGCGTCTCCGTCGCCCCCTGAGGACAGGAGGGGGGATTACCTCAGGGCTCCACTGGGCGTAAAACAACCAGCGGCTGACCTCCCTCCATTTTGATGCTCCGACTCTTCCAGTGACATTTCCTTGGATCCACTTGGTTTAATTTGGACAGTCGTGTTGCGTTTGTCCGATTGTGAAGAGGTAACTGTGTCGTACTTCTCGCCGCAGCACAGGTGGGACCTTTAAAGCTGACATTTCACTTTCAATTTAAATATGCAGCGTGGCATCGGAGCGCTCCGAGGCCGCACGCCGTCACGGAGACGCCGGGGGGATTGGAGGGGAAGTGCAAACCTCAGCAAGGAAGCGGCTGCCCCCCCGGCGAGGAAATCACACTGCGACAAAATAATTAAAAGCCATGTCTAATTTAAATACATGGCTCCATGCTCTGGAACACCCGTCAGACGCCTCGGTGCCGGGCCGGAAAACGCCGCATCCACGGGTTCTGAAGAGAAATCAGCCGCGGGGGGGCGTGTGTGATGATTGGACCTGCCTGTGAGGAGTGTAATAGAGAAGAAAATAAGACGTTACCCTTTCAGCAGAATCCAAACATTGCCTTGATCTGTGTGTGTGTGTGTGCACGTGTGTGTGTGTGTGTGTGTGTGTGTGTGTGTGTGTGTTAAAGGACAGTGTGGGTCTGTGCAGAGAGAGAGAGCAACGAGGTGAAACAGACACGAGAGAGAGAATAGAGTGGATGCAGAGGAACGGATGGAAATGGAGACAGAAGAAAAGGAAATTCTTTGTGTGTGTCTGTGTGTGTGTGTGTGTCTCCTCCCTCACACATCTGGACTGCATGTGGCTGCTGCAGGTAACAGCCCCATTACGAAGCAGCCAAGCGGCTCGGCCACCGTCTCCCGGCCTCGCTGACACAACTCTAATGTCCCGGGCCGGGCGCTCTCTGTGCTGGGATTCAATTAGGCTGCCTCACACTGGGCCCTGCCTGGAATGGGACGGAGGAGTTAGAGCCCTGTCATGCGGGCCCATCCAGGCGGCATGCCTCCACTCCGTCTGCCTAATACTGGTGTCACCGCCGCAGGGGGAGAGCCGCCCCCCCCACTCGCACTGACTGATTCAACTCACTTTATTTGTTTTTGTCTTTCCTCTGTACCGCGGCACTAGATAAGAGTTTTATTTCAAAACAGTGTTCTGTCGTCAGCCATGGGTTGTGGATTTATTCCCTCGGTCCAGATGAAATTCTGCGATTTACATTCTATCGGCAGCAGGAGGAGAAGAAACAGAGAAACCTGGAGAAAGATCGGACCTGGTGCAAAGAGATGGTTTTATCAGAGTGTGAGTTTGTTGTTTGCAGCTTGAGAAGTGTTGATGGTAAAAAGGAGGTGGAGGCATGATGGGGAATATCCTGAAACCACAGTATGACCTTGAATAATTATGTTAAGGTCATTTAACAAAGTATAAGGAAAAAGTTGTCCACAGAGACATGGCACATGAAGGACTTCTCACCACACGAGATCACGATGCCTCTTTCAGCCTGAGGTTCAAACCCATTAGCTGATGAGAGTCTGAGGACGAGCTCAGAGCAAACAGGAGGGACTCATGGACAGCGAGTCAATCATTCACTCACTTGTTTCTCACCTTTCAGGGAGAAGCATCAGGATTTATGATCATTATCTGATGAAGAAGTGTCCACAGGGTGTCACTGTGTAATTATTCGTTTTATAAACGTCCTGCTGACGACTGATCTTTAATCATCTTGAGTTTTCAAGGTGCAGTTTGCGTCCATCGTGTGAAACTCTCTTCCAGCTCCTATTTGCCATTTTCTGACTCGTCCTCCTTGGTCCAAACATCACGCCCGTCTCCTTTCACCTCCCTCTGATTGGTGCGTGCTGAACACCGCGAGCCAAACCAAACAACTCCCCCCACGCGGCTCGGATTGGAGCGTAATCAGGGACAGAACCTGTGAAGCACATCGCCCGCTTCCAAACACTCAACATGAGCAGATCACACATAACCAGGTAGAGCTATGCCGAGCACCGTCCTCCACGCCCGGCGCCGGGGCCTCAGCAGGACGGCTGCACCACCGCCGGCCTCTCCTGCCATCAGCCGACCCAGCGGGAGGCGCCGTAATCACCGACCCACCGCCGGCCTCCAGCCCGGCCGCTAACCAGCCACTGAGTGCAATCACAGAGAGGGAGGCCCGTCAGAGAGAAGAGACACAGCCGGCCTCCGTCTGACAGATGCTCCTCAGCAGAGACCCCCACACCAGAGAAGTTAGTGGGTGAACCTCAAGCTGCTGGAAACCAGTACGAAGGGAAAAGTTCAGAAAGTTGTTTTACAATCAGCAGCGAGGACGTGTCTGACATAATCAACCTTAAAGACAGACGAGCTCAAATACTTAGAATCGAATGTGGTGATTCTGAGTGAGTTTCAATCATTTATTTCAGCTTTTACACTTCAAGCCTCCACCTCAAACTTTCATCTTTACTTTTATCTGAAATTTGCTTGTGTTCCAGGAAACTAAATATTATTTTTCTTGTGTAAAAAAACTGAACTTGCGTCATTAACCTGTTTTTCTTCCTTCTTTAATGCAACTAATTACATTTCTCTTCACAGATGAACTCACAGGTTTTTGTTAGAACTGCCAAACGTTCAATTACAAGTCCCATTAACGTCCCTTTGTGACGGACAAAGGAGACGGACAGGATCCACGAGACGAGACCACAGACAGTCATCGATTGTCATGGAAACACACTGGTGGTGCAGAGACGGAGCGCTGGTGGGCGGGGGGGGGGGGGGGGGGGTGGTCACAGTAAATCACACTTTAATTCAACAGAAGAGGACGGTCGATGTCAGCGGATCCAGTTCGATCCCTGAAGGAGAAAGTGATTCAGCTCCTCCACACGGCGATGGGGACGAGTGTGTGTGTGTGTGTGTGGGGGGGGGGGGGGTCCGACATGCGCTGCACCGCGTGATCGTCTGTGGCTTCACCGGTACATTCATTCTGCACCATGTGAGCATCAGGCTTCTGTGGCACCGGACTTCATTGTTTAGCTGCAAAGCATTGTGGGAGTTTTTTATCTATTTTAGTCAGTGAAGCGTCTGCAAGTCTCACATGAAAGACGTTTTTGAAAGAGTCTTTGAAAGTGGGGGACAGTGTCCTAAAGTGTCCTCAATTAAATAAGAAGGGACAGTGATAGCAAGAGGGTCAGAGACGCTGGGTCACCAATCTCCAAAATCCGATTAGCGTGTAAGTGTGTGTGTGTGTGTCTGTGTGTGTGTCTGTGTGTGTGTGTGTGTGTTGCAGACTCCACTTTCCTCCTGAGGAATCTTAAAAAATTCATGTTTGCTCTTCGGCAACAACCCGAGGTTTTGTTTTGTCCTTCCTGGACAAATACGCAGGTTTTTGCTGAACACAGAAATGGATTATTATCCTGTCTGGCAGCGTCAATATGTCTGAGTGGAGAAAAAATAATACTAATAATCAGGATTCAGAGGGAGTGCGTTCCACAGAGACGTTTCTTTCTTTGCATAACATCAATCTGCCGACGATTCAGAACGCACACCTCCACCTTTAACCCCTTCAGGAAACAATTAACATCCCTGGGTTTTGTGCTTTCCGTGTTTCCGAGGCCTGATTTGATTCCTGCAAACCGACGTGAACAGGAAAATGGAAGTGATTAGGAAGAGGGGAAGAGGAGGCTAACTGCTGTCAGCGGGTTCCTGAGAGCGATCTATGAATCATGACAGGTCGGCACAGAGCGGAAGATGAGCAAAGAAAACACCTGAATTTCTACCAGACGCTCTAAATGATAAAGTCCAGGACTCTGACTCACTTCATTTCCACCAAGTCCTCTTTCTCCCGCCTGATTCTCATTTTAAAACATAATGTTTTCGGTGATATACACTGAGTCATGCTGCCTCTCTCTGAAGAGCATCCTCGGACAGCGGAGATAAGACGCCTCGAGGTCGAGTCCCGTCTGTATCAGTATGCATCACCTCTCACCAGCGTGGAGGGACATCGCCAGCATCGGGACAGAAGACGCGGAGAGAGAAAGACGAGGTCCAGTGATTTATATCCTGCAAACTAAAACGTTCACCTTATCACAGATTCAGATTTGACTTTTTATTGTTGGCCGTCCTTGCAGCGTTGGATGTCCTGGTCCGTGTCCCGTCTGCTCACATGGAGGAGGCGGGGTTCATGACCTTTGACACCATCATGTCGTGGACCTGTGTCCGGGAGGAGGGAGTAAGTTTAACTGTCACTGAGCATGAAGGCTGCAGGAGGACAGCGAGAAGAACACCAGGAATCTGAGGCTCCTTCTGCTCCGTGCCACAGTTTGATGTTTGTTTACTGTCTGAGTCATCAAACATCCTTGGGACCTAGTTCTGCACTCGAAGAAAGCAGCAAGCAACACACACACACACACACAGACACACAGAGAGAGAGAGAGAGACAAGGCCACACCCCCTCCCTGCTCATTACTAACAAAGGGGGTCGGGTCAGACACAAGCTCCAAACAAAACGCAGCACAAAACCACAAATATGAATTAAAACATGGATTTAAAGAAGTGACCCGGGTCAATGGGGCCGCGGTGGGAAGCTGAGACTAACGACTGGTTCTGTTCCACAAGCTGAGACGTGTGTTCCCTCGACCGGCTTGAAAAACACCCATAATTGGAAGCGTTGTTGGAGAAGGAACAATTGCTCCGAAAATGGTCTTAAATTTAAAAATGTGCAATCGGAATAGATTTAAAAACTTCAAATGAGGCCCAGCGTCTTTGGGAACAACTTGATGAATTCATTGGTTGTGATGTAATATGTAGAAGTGGCAGAGCATTGGTTCTTCCAGTTTCCAGCTGGTTCCTCCGGCGGTGGCAGCTCGTGGCAGTGGAAGCTCGTGGCGGTGGAAGCTCGTGGAGGTTGCGGTGGCAGCACGTGGCGGTGGCAGCTCGTGGCGGTGGCAGCTCGTGGAGGTTGCGGTGGCAGCTCGTGGCGGTGGCAGCTCGTGGAGGTTGCGGTGGCAGCACGTGGCGGTGGCAGCTCGTGGAGGTTGCGGTGGCAGCACGTGGCGGTGGCAGCTCGTGGCGGTGGCAGCTCGTGGAGGTTGCGGTGGCAGCTCGTGGCGGTGGCAGCTCGTGGAGGTTGCGGTGGCAGCACGTGGCGGTGGCAGCTCGTGGCGGTGGCAGCTCGTGGAGGTGGCAGCTCGTGGCGGTGGCAGCACGTGGCGGTGGCAGCTCGTGGCGGTGGCAGTACGTGGCGGTGGCAGCTTGTGGCGGTGGCAGTACGTGGAGGTGGCAGCTCGTGGCGGTGGCAGCACGTGGCGGTGGCAGCTTGTGGCGGTGGCAGCATGTGGCGGTGGCAGCTTGTGGCGGTGGCAGTATGTGGCGGTGGCAGCTCGTGGAGGTTGCGGTGGCAGCACGTGGCGGTGGCAGCTCGTGGCGGTGGCAGCTCGTGGAGGTTGCGTTGGCAGCACGTGGCGGTGGCAGCTCGTGGCGGTGGCAGCTCGTGGAGGTTGCGGTGGCAGCACGTGGCGGTGGCAGCTCGTGGCGGTGGCAGCTCGTGGAGGTTGCGGTGGCAGCACGTGGCGGTGGCAGCTCGTGGCGGTGGCAGCTCGTGGCGGTGGCAGCACGTGGCGGTGGCAGTACGTGGCGGTGGCAGCAGGTGGCGGTGGCAGCTCGTGGAGGTTGCGGTGGTGCGGTGGCGGTGGCAGCAGGTGGCGATGGCAGCTCGTGGCGGTGGCAGCTCGTGGCGGTGGCAGCAGGTGACGGTGGCAGCTTGTGGAGGTTGCGGTGGCGGTGGCAGCAGGTGGCGGTGGCAGCTCGTGGCGGTGGCAGCAGGTGACGGTGGCAGCTTGTGGAGGTTGTGGTGGCGGTGGCAGCAGGTGGCGGTGGCAGCTCGTGGCGGTGGCAGCAGGTGACGGTGGCAGCTCGTGGAGGTTACGGTGGCGGTGGCAGCAGGTGGCGGTGGCAGCACGTGGCGGTGGCAGCACGTGGCGGTGGCAGCTCTTGGAGGTTGCGGTGGCGGTGGCAGCACTTGGCGGTGGCAGCTCGTGGCGGTGGCAGCTTGTGGCGGTGGCAGCACGTGGCGGTGGCAGCTTGTGGCGGTGGCAGTACGTGGCGGTGGCAGCTCGTGGAGGTTGCGGTGGCAGCACGTGGCGGTGGCAGCTCGTGGAGGTTGCGGTGGCAGCACGTGGCGGTGGCAGCTTGTGGCGGTGGCAGCTCGTGGAGGTTGCGGTGGCAGCACGTGGCGGTGGCAGCTCGTGGCGGTGGCAGCTCGTGGCGGTGGCAGCACGTGGCGGTGGCAGTACGTGGCGGTGGCAGCAGGTGGCGGTGGCAGCTCGTGGAGGTTGCGGTGGCGGTGGCAGCAGGTGGCGATGGCAGCTCGTGGCGGTGGCAGCTCGTGGCGGTGGCAGCAGGTGACGGTGGCAGCTTGTGGAGGTTGCGGTGGCGGTGGCAGCACGTGGCGGTGGCAGCAGGTGACGGTGGCAGCTTGTGGAGGTTGTGGTGGCGGTGGCAGCAGGTGGCGGTGGCAGCTCGTGGCGGTGGCAGCAGGTGACGGTGGCAGCTCGTGGAGGTTACGGTGGCGGTGGCAGCAGGTGGCGGTGGCAGCACGTGGCGGTGGCAGCTTGTGGAGGTTGTGGTGGCGGTGGCAGCAGGTGGCGGTGGCAGCTCGTGGCGGTGGCAGCAGGTGACGGTGGCAGCTCGTTGAGGTTACGGTGGCGGTGGCAGCAGGTGGCGGTGGCAGCACGTGGCGGTGGCAGCACGTGGCGGTGGCAGCTCTTGGAGGTTGCGGTGGCGGTGGCAGCACTTGGCGGTGGCAGCTCGTGGCGGTGGCAGCTCGTGGCGGTGGCAGCGTCCCTGTGCTGGTCTGCAGGAGCGTCTCCTCCGGCCGGGGCCTGGACTCCCTGCAGGGCCCGAGCTGAGCCGAGGCAGCGAGCGAAGCAGCAGCTTTATGATTCCCTCCACGTCCGTCTGATTCCCGGCCACTCACAGATCAATAGCAGTCTTTGAGCAAAGCAGAGGACCTATTGTGGCGGCGTTCACCGGGGCCAAAGCTGCGGCCGGCGTTGATGCAGCTAAACCATGACGGATTCCTCTCCGCCCGGCCCTTCCATTAGTCACCTAATGGGAATTTAATGCACTTCAATGTACCCGCAGCCAAATAGAAAGAAAGCGGCGCCCCCCCCCTCTCTGTAGGTGATGACTCACGGTGGATATTAGATCTCCACAGTCAGCCAGACCAACATGTATCAGAGCCTCGGCCTCTTTGTGAGGAGAAGCTGCGCTAAATTGGAATCAGGGCACCGAGGGCACTTGTGTGCTGCCGTCGGGTTTACGGCTTAGTGGATGGATCGTTCCTTTTACCGGGGAGGAGGTGGAGCGGGAACTGTCTGTGTGTGTGTCTGTGTGTCGGTGTGTGTGTCTGTGTGTGTGTATGTGTGATCTCCTCTCAGTCATGCATCATGTCCGCCGCTGCTCCGAAACAAGAACGAGGGATTCACCGCGGTGAGAATCAACTTTGGATTATATTAGAAAGTTATTATTAACTCTATATGAAGATGGACGACATGACAGCTTCCGCGCGGCGTCCCTACTGCCCCCTGCTGGCTGGATGCAGGATAGGTCATACCTCCTCCTTGTTAGCAGATGGGACACGGACCAAACTAAGAAGTTCACTTGAGACAGGAGGCCCAATTGAAATTGTGAGGATCATCATTTTTATATTTCTTCAGGCAAATTCATTGGCTTTTTGAGGGCTTTAACATAGTTCTGGAGTATTTTTATATGGGCGTGGCAAAATGGCTCAACAGCCCGAGCCCCTGGGAGCGTGTTCAAGCAATGTTCACAAAAATCGATACACACGTGTGTTTTAATGTGTTTTGACTTGTGTTTTTCATTTGTGAAACCCTTTGTAAGTTGTTTTTTATTCCTTTTAAAAGGTTTGTTAACTTTTCTGGAAACTTCTGAACCAGCAGGTCCACTGGAGAGTGTCCTGATCGAGTCCCTGAGGGTTTGATCTGCAGCTCTCATCACATGTGTTTCTTATACATGTGAATATTCATTTGAATCTATTAAACGTGTATAAAAACATACAAATCTAATGTGTGAAGAAGCTGAAAGTTGAAATAAAGAATAAATCCAGTGGGTTCTCTTGTCTTCATTCCAGGATCTCATTCAAAGCTGATGGAGACAAAGTGAAACTCCTGTGAGAGAAGCACTGAGGCAGTTTCCTCCTGAAACTCCACAAACCTCAGTTTTCATGTTCAGTCTCTGTCTTTGCAGCTTTTCTGCACTAAAACAGCTTCATCGCAGAGAAATGAGCAAAGTTTTCTTCCACTGGCTGATTTTCAAACCCCAGATCTTGTTTGTGATCTCAGTGGATGAAGAGAGTTCGTCACACAGATTTAAAGAAGTGGAGAAATAACAGTTTGGTGAAGTTTCAGGGTGAAGACGTGGAGTTGAGTCCTGACACACAAGCCACATGTTGGAGATATTGTGATGTTGTGGACTTGAGGTGGTTCAGTTTATCGTGCTGTTGATTCTCATGAGGATGAAACTTCCCAACGAGTTTGTGGTGTTGCTTCAGTGTTTCACGTGGTCACCTCACGGACACACGCTCCTGGGTCCAACAGTTTGAATCCAGACTCGATCAAATCTTAGAGGTTTTGTAATTTCTGCAGAGTTAAATCAGTAAACGGTAAAAACTCTCAGGATCAGGTTCCTGACGACTGGGATCGACTCTTTGCTCCGTCACAGACAAACTTCATCCAACTGGTTCAGAACAGAAAGAACTCTGGTGTCACTTGTATTATATAGAAACAGTTTGAGCAGTTTATCATCTTCTTTGATAGAAGCTGAACAGTTGTTGATGTGGTTCCTTTGCTCTGTGTCATTGTTCAGATTCAGAACTCCATTAACTTTGCTGTGAGTCTGTATCATCTCTGGCTGCATGTGCTGTTGTGACAGCTCAGCTTCACACTGAGGGGGACAGAGATTTAGAAACAAGAGTCTGAGACTCTGAAACCACCTGAGGAAATAAAGCAGGCTGAGTCAGAAGCTTCCTTTAAATCCAAACTTCAAACCTGCTGTTATCAAACCACGATTTGATCTAATTCTAGTTTTTAAAATGTGGTCATGATAACATTTCTGTCACTTGTATTTTTATACTTTGACTTTTTCACACATGTGTTTTAATGTGTTTTGACTTGTGTTTTTCATTTGTGAAGCACTTTGTTAGTTGGTTTTATTCCTTTTAAAAGATTTGTTAACTTTTCTGGAAACTTTGAAGAATGTGAATCCTACAACCAGTGCTGTTGTGAGCTGAATGTGACCGTTCCCAGTCCAACCATTAACTTTGAGATGTGATGACACAGATAAAAACTCATAATCAGCTCCTCCCAGTCAGGACATGTCTGTGTCTCCTCCCTTCACAGACGTGTCAGTGTAAGAACCAGTGAACAACAAGCTGGGAACTGTGGGAGCTGAGTCACTGCAGGGAGTGAACGAGAGAGGGAGGAGCAGAGATCTGTTTCTGTTCAGAGGAAGTGAAACTGTTCTTCAGTCTCTGGCAGCAGCTGAAATGGCGCAGCAAGAAGTTCAACTGTACAGAGAAAGATTCTGCTGTTCGATCTGTCTGGATCTACTGAAGGATCCGGTGACTACTGTCTGTTGACACAGCTTCTGTAGGAGCTGTATTAACAACCACTGGGACAAAGGGGAGGAGAGAGGAAGCTACAGCTGTCCTCAGTGTAGACAGACCTTCACACCGAGACCTGTCCTGGGGAAAAACACCATGTTAGCTGATTTAGTGGAGGAGCTGAAGAAGACTGGACTCCAAGCTGCTCCTGCTGATCACTGCTATGCTGGACCTGAAGATGTGGCCTGTGATGTCTGCACTGGGAGAAAACTGAAAGCTTGCAAGTCCTGTTTGAATTGTTTGGCCTCTTATTGTGAAAACCACCTCCAGCCTCATCTTCAGTCAGCTGCATTTAAGAAGCACAAGCTGGTGGAGCCCTCGGAGAAGCTCCAGGAGAACATCTGCTCTCGTCACGACGAGGTGATGAAGATGTTCTGCCGCACTGATCAGCAGTGTATCTGTTATCTTTGCTCTGTGGATGAACATAAAGACCACGACACAGTGTCAGCTGCAGCAGAAAGGACTGAGAGGCAGAGAGAGCTCGGGCTGAGGAGACAAACCATCCAGCAGAGAGTCCAGGACACAGAGAAAGACCTGAAGCTGCTTCAACAGGAGGAGGAGGCCCTCAATGGCTCTGCTGATAAAGCAGTGGAGGACAGTGAGGAGATCTTCACTGAGATGATCCGTCTGCTGGAGAAAAGAAGCTCTGATGTGAAGCAGCAGATCAGATCCCAGCAGGAAACTGAAGTGAGGCGAGTCAGAGAGCTTCAGGAGAGACTGGAGCAGGAGATCACTGAGCTGAAGAGGAAAGACCAGGAACTGAAGCAGCTCTCAGACACAGAGGATCACAACCAGTTTCTACACAACTACCCCTCACTGTCACCACTCAGTGGATCTACACACTCATCCAGCATCAGGATCCGTCCTCTGAGGAACTTTGAGGACGTGACAGCAGCTGTGTCCCAGGTCAGAGGTCGACTACAGGACATTCTGAGTGAGACAGAGACAGAGATTTTACAGATTGTGTCTCAAGTGGATGTTTTACTGCGACAACCAGAACCAAAGACCAGAGCTGACTTCTTAAGATATTCACAGGAAATCACACTGGATCCAAACACAGCACACACAGAGCTGTTATTATCTGAGGGAAACAGAAAAGTGACACGTATGAGTGAAGATCAGTCTTATTCTGATCACCCAGACAGATTCACTTATTGGTGTCAGGTCCTGAGTAGAGAGAGTCTGACTGGACGTTGTTACTGGGAGGTGGAGGTGGAGGTGGAGTTGGAGGTGGGAGCAGTTTATGTAGCAGTCACATACAAGAATATCAGCAGAGCAGGAAACTCAGTTGAATGTGGATTTGGATTCAATGATAAATCTTGGTCATTACGTTGTTATGGAAACAGTTATATCTTTTATTACAACAACATCAAGACTCCAGTGTCAGGTCCTGAGTCCTCCAGAGTAGGAGTGTACCTGGATCACAGTGCAGGTGTTCTGTCCTTCTACAGAGTCTCTGACACCATGACTCTCCTCCACAGAGTCCAGACCACATTCACTCAGCCTCTCTATGCTGGAGTTGAGGTTTATTATCCTGGATCCACAGCTGAGTTCTGTAAACTCAAATAGACTTGAGTCATTAAAGCAGTGATTTAGATTCTGTGTTTAAATCTTTAACTTCTCTTGTCTCCATGTTTGTTGATCAAAGTTCTTCATGGTGATGTTTCTGCTCCGCACAGAGATCAGCTGTCAATCAAACACTGACCTTCCTTTATCACACATATTCAGTTCTCACTTTGTAAAGACAGAAATCTATAATTACACTGACATGAATGTGTTTGAAAGAACTGATGTTGCTGTTTTCTGAATCAAAGTAGAAATCAGGTTGTGATGTTTTAGAACCTGTGTTGATCCTGATCCTCATCAATGAGATGATTCTTTGTTCATTTCTTTTCCACATGTGTTATGGGATGTTTGGTCACATTGTAAATGTGGAACCTGGTTTGTTTTTATCACGGCTCATCTCTGTAAAGTGTGAATCCACTCGTCCTCATTGTATTTACATATTTAGTGAACGAGCATATGGATCTGCTGCTGCGTAGGTTTCTGTTCTTTCTGATTTTCCTGATCTGAGTATATCTGATATGTGTTTCTTATACATGTGAATATTCATTTAAATCTCCTATACATGTATAAAGCCATAAAAATCTAATGTGTGAAGAAGTTGAAATAAAGAATAAATCCAGTGGGTTCTTGTGTCTTCATTCCAGGATCTCATTCAAAGCTGATGGAGACAAAGTGAAACTCCTGTGAGAGAAGCACTGAGGCAGTTTCCTCCTGAAACTCCACAAACCTCAGTTTTCATGTTCAGTCTCTGTCTTTGCAGCTTTTCTGCACTAAAACAGCTTCATCGCAGTGAAATGAGCAAAGTTTTCTTCCATTCCAGGATCCGGTGACTACTGTCTGTGGACACAGCTTCTGTAAGAGCTGTATTAACAACCACTGGGACAATGGGGAGGAGAGAGGAAGCTACAGCTGTCCTCAGTGTAGAGAGACCTTCACACCGAGGCCTGTCCTGGAGAAAAACACCATGTTAGCTGATTTAGTGGAGGAGCTGAAGAAGACTGGACTCCAAGCTGCTCCTGCTGATCACTGCTATGCTGGACCTGGAGATGTGGCCTGTGATGTCTGCACTGGGAGAAAACTGAAAGCTCTCAAGTCCTGTTTGAATTGTTTGGCCTCTTATTGTGAAAACCACCTCCAGCCTCATCTTCAGTCAGCTCCACTAAAGAAGCACAAGCTGGTGGAGCCCTCGGAGAAGCTCCAGGAGAACATCTGCTCTCGTCACAACGAGGTGATGAAGATGTTCTGCCGCACTGATCAGCAGTGTATCTGTTATCTCTGCTCTGTGGAGGAACATAAAGACCACGACACAGTGTCAGCTGCAGCAGAAAGGACTGAGAGGCAGAGAGAGCTCGGGCTGAGGAGACAAACCATCCAGCAGAGAGTCCAGGACACAGAGAAAGACTTGAAGCTGCTTCAACAGGAGGAGGAGGCCATCAATGGCTCTGCTGATAAAGCAGTGGAGGACAGTGAGGAGATCTTCACTGAGATGATCCGTCTGCTGGAGAAAAGAAGCTCTGATGTGAAGCAGCAGATCAGATCCCAGCAGGAAACTGAAGTGAGGCGAGTCAGAGAGCTTCAGGAGAGACTGGAGCAGGAGATCACTGAGCTGAAGAGGAAAGACCAGGAACTGAAGCAGCTCTCAGACACAGAGGATCACAGCCAGTTTCTACACAACTACCCCTCACTGTCACCACTCAGTGGATCTACACACTCATCCAGCATCAGGATCCGTCCTCTGAGGAACTTTGAGGACGTGACAGCAGCTGTGTCCCAGGTCAGAGGTCGACTACAGGACATTCTGAGTGAGACAGACACAGAGATTTTACAGATTGTGTCTCAAGTGGATGTTTTACTGCCACAACCAGAGCCACAGACCAGAGCTGACTTCTTAAGATATTCACAGAAAATCACACTGGATCCAAACACAGCAAACAAACATCTGTTATTATCTGAGGGGAACAGAAAAGTAACAAGTATGAGTGAAGTTCAGTCTTATTCTGATCACCCAGACAGATTCACTTATTGGTGTCAGGTCCTGAGTAGAGAGAGTCTGACTGGACGTTGTTACTGGGAGGTGGAGGTGGAGGTGGAGGTGGAGGTGAGAGGATTAGTTTATGTAGCAGTCACATACAAGAATATCAGAAGAGCAGAAGGATCAGAATCTGTTTTTGGATTAAATGATAAATCTTGGATTTTATATTGTTATGGAAACAGTTATTACTTTTGGTACAACAACATCAAGACTCCAGTGTCAGGTCCTGTGTCCTCCAGAGTAGGAGTGTACCTGGATCACAGTGCAGGTGTTCTGTCCTTCTACAGAGTCTCTGACACCATGACTCTCCTCCACAGAGTCCAGACCACATTCACTCAGCCTCTCTATGCTGGAGTCATGGTTGGTCATGGATCCACAGCTGAGTTCTGTAAACTCAAATAGACTCGAGTCATTAAAGCAGTGATTTAGATTGTGTGTTTAAATCTTTAACTTCTCTTGTCTCCATGTTTGTTGATCAAAGTTCATCATGGTGACGTTTCTGCTCCGCACAGAGATCAGCTGTCAATCAAACACTGACCTGTGGGAATTGCATTTGAACGCAGAAAACAATTCCTTAAGTTCCAAACACAAGTCTGTGTTCCATTTATTTCGTACCTCAAAACAGATAACAAAATGGCGCTAAATTACCCAGCAAACCTTGGGAGAACTGATGTTGCTGTTGTTTTCTGAATCAAAGTGTAAATCAGGTTGTGATGTTTTAGAACCTGTGTTGATCCTGATCCTCATCAATGAGCTGATTCTTGGTTCTTTTCTTTTCCACATGTGTTATGGGATGTTTGGTCACATTGTAAATGTGGAACCTGGTTTGTTTTTATCACGGCTCATGTCTGTAAAGTGTGAATCCACTCGTCCTCATTGTATTTACATATTTAGTGAACGTGCATATTGATCTGCTGCTGCGTAGGTTTCTGTTCTTTCTGATTTTCCTGATCTGAACCAGCAGGTCCACTGGAGAGTGTCCTGATCGAGTCCCTGAGGGTTTGATCTGCAGCTCTCATCACATGTGTTTCTTATACATGTCTATATTCATTTAAATCTATTAAACATGTATAAAACCATAAAAATCAAATGTGTGAAGAAGCTGAAAGTTGAAATAAAGAATAAATCCAGTGGGTTCTTGTGTCTTCATTCCAGGATCTCATTCAAACCTGATGGAGACAAAGTGAAACTCCTGTGAGAGAAGCACTGAGGCAGTTTCCTCCTGAAACTCCACAAACCTCAGTTTTCATGTTTGAGGTGCAATTTGAAAAACGCAACAGGAGACCCGCCATTATGCATTTAGTTTTAGATTGTTCTTCTCCACCTCCTCCCATTATCCAGAATCTCTCTGACATGAACGTGAGTTGATTGACTTCTTAAGCAATCCTGATTGGTTACATTCCCTTTTTAGCAGGAAGCCGCAGCAGAATCCATCTCTCGGGTGTGTGTGTTGTGTTTTCAGGACCTTTAGGACCTAAAGGGGAAAGAAGGGGAATGAAACCTGATTTGCAAACAAACATTTTCCTCCTGAAAAGTCTAAATAAATCAGGAATGCGTGTTTCAGATGAGCAGATACTGTGTTTGTCCTGAATGTGCAGAGTTACGCGCTCGCTAACAAACTGAAATGAAAAAGTTCCTGATAAAGTTTCCAGAAAGTTGTTCAGTGTCCTGATCTGCAGTCGAACGTCCTGTGGGTGAAGTCCCACTTGGTTTTTAGACCAGTGACTAATCCTCAGTTTCACCAGTGAGCTTTATGGAGGAGGCTGTGTCTTGTTGCAGGCTCATGACTCACACTTCCCTGGGCCTCCCCATCTCCTCCATGTCTCCTCCATGTCTCCTCCTTGTCCCCCTCCATCCCTCCTCTCCTCTCCCTTCTCCTCCTCTCCTCCTCTCCTCCGTTAAATCTCCTGGATGCTAAGCAGGAAGAAGGGAGGAGGGTTCAGTGAGAAGAGTTTGATAACTGGTGATTTGATTCAAGCCAGACTGATCAGACACATGAGCAGGAAGTGGACACTGGTCGTCCATCTTTCCTGTAGTCATCCCAGTTCCCTGAGCTGTCATACTGGTCCATGCAGCGTCACACTCACACACATTCAGCCCTGAACCCGAGCTTCAGAGGGAAGTTGAGTTCGTTAAGTGTTAATTGAAAAAGACTCTGAACGTTTCCAGGTTACAGGAAGTAATCAGAGAGATCCACCCCTGATGAAGAGTGGAGCAACAGGTCTCAGTGATCAGCTCCTCCTCCTCCTCTTCTTCCTCCTCCTCTTCCTCCTCTTCTTCTAATCTCCCTGTTTTACTCTCTGTGCTTCCAGGAGCCGGCCTCTTTGTGTTGCTGTGTGTTTGTTGTGCACGACGGCGGGACGTCTCGGGTCAGAACAGAATCCTAATTTCAACCTCTCCCCTTTTTTAAAGTGAGAGAGAGCTTCCTGGGGGGGGCTGAGTGAGAGGTGGAGGGGGGGGGGGGGGTCCTCATGGCTCCACACCATCAGAGCAGAGCCTGGTTTTAATGAGGAGTCTGTTTATTAAGTCCACTCAGGGAGGCTGAGCAAGTGCTTAGCATTTGCTCACTAATTAGGAAGCTAAACAGTCCCTGCTGCTGAGGGCCGAGGGGGGGGGGGGGGGCATCGCTGTGCAGGCTGGGAGATTGTTGGGAGGGGGGGCAGTTTGGCTAAATAATTAGTTTGTATTTTCAGAAAGAGAAATTTTAATAGTGGAAGAAGAAGAAGAGAATCACGTGCATGGCATCAAGCAGGAGTGTGACAGGAACTGTGTCCAGCAACTTGATACAAGGGCTCCACCTAGTGGCTGGAAGAGAGAACTGTGTGTGTCTGTGTGTGTGTGAGTGTGTGTACAATCCATTATAAACAACACATACTGAATGAGTGACGTGGGGAATGGAGGCTCTGGAAGCGTTTCATTAAACCCTGGTAATGAGTGTGATGATCCGTCTCCTCCTCTGAGGGACTGGAGCTCATGCCGGTTCCAGTTCTGAACTGGTTCTGGAGCCTGATCTAGAGACTGGAGCTTTAGGAATTAAGTTTCCTGGAGACTTTGAATAGTTCCTCTCTGATCACATTGTGGAAACTTGTCCTCATACATGTTGATATTTATATAACATGTGTGTTTATGATCCACACGCTTCATTCTAACTGCTCTATATTTGGTGTGTGACTTTGTTGTGTCCCTGTGAGCAGCAGCAGCAGCAGGACAAGAGGATCGGGTGTCAGGCTGCAGAGCGGCCGGGGAGCAGAGGAAGCAGGGAGGACACAGGGGGAAGGTCAGTGGGGGGGGGGGGGGGGTTACCAACCAAACACTTTCCCAGAACCTGCAGCTCGGGCTGGATCAGGGAGCATGGAGCGGTGGATCCACGGGGAGTGAGCCGGGCGGTGGAGCTGGTGGAGCTGGTGTTGGGTCGCAGCATGGCTCCGGAGCACAGGACCCTCCTCAGAGCGGGGGGGCTGCTGCTGCTGCTGGCTGGTGAGTGTCCGCTGGGTTCACAGGGAACCGCACATCTTGTTTGTGTGTATGAGAAATATGAAGTGTGTGCGTTTCATTTCTAATATTGGTTGTGTTGTTTTTTGATTGTTCCATACTCCTATTTTATTCACTAGTATTATATATCAGTATCTTATTGTATATAATAAGATTGTGTTTGTTTAATTTCTGATGTTGTTTGTGTTGTTTTTCAATATGACAAAAGGAAATAGACTCAAAAGTTCCAAACTACTTTAATCTGAAGAAACCCGTGTTATTTTATGATTTGCATGTGAAATCTTAAATGTACTTTCCTGCAGTATTTGAGTAAAAGTACTCAGTGGATGTTCAGCAGGTTCTGAAACGAGCTTGTAACCTGCACAGAAACATGTTTATGTCACTAAATGATTCCCTGGACTCGAGGAATCAGAGGAGGACACGAGGAAACGGTGGTTTTAAAAAGAGGAAAATCTCTCTTCTCTTTTTGATGAGCATTAATGGCTCCGAGACGAAGAGGAGAAGGTGAGAACTTCTCTGAGCAGCTCAGCAGCAGCTGCCTAAACATGACGGACACATGAGACAGTGTCAAAACATCATCAGAGTTTAAAATCCATAAATATCACCTGAGAGAATTAACGTCTCCTGTTCGGTGGAAGTTAAAAACCTGAAGGCTGTGAGTCCCGGTCAGATTGTCCACCAGCCAACGGACAGAGGACAGGGGACCCGTCCCTTCTCCTCTGGGTTTACCAGACTTCACCGACTCATCCCTTACATTAAAACCCCTCATGTCAGCACACTCCGTGGGTTCGAGCCCAGTGAACACAACGGGCCCAGAGTCGGCCCTCTGCAGCCTGTTGTGTTTCCTGTGGGACGCCCGCCTGCCTCCATGTTCACAGGCTGACTACACATCTGAAGTGAACAAACAGGATCAGGGAATCGAACGGTGAATTCAAATCTTTTCTCAGGGAAGGTTCGGGCGTAATGTGGGGAAACCGCCGCCGGCACACGACCACAACTTCACAATAAAACTGTGTATGTAGAAATAACTGAGCAGATAAATAACCTCTGCAAAATGAAGTAAGGTATAGCAGAGTTAACTTAAGTTAAGTAAAGTTAAATAATAAAATGAAATATCACAAACAGTAAAGTAAAAATATATATAACAGTAAAATAACATTTTAAAGTTGTTTACTTTCTACTGTGCTCATCTCAAAATATTCCTGTAGAAAATGAAATTAAAGATAATTTTAAACTGATATGTTCTAACTTGTGTTGCCTTGCAGTTGCAGCGTTTTGCCACCAGGGGGCAGTGAAACTCCTTCTTTCATCGTCACATTTATTAACCCTAACGTGTTTTTCTCCTTCCTCTCGTTTCCTCTCCAGTTCTCGTGGTTCCGTCGGCGTCCGGCTGTAACCGAGGTTTCTACGAGCGGATGATCAATGATTTCTGTTTCACCAAGTTCGAGTTGGACATGGGGGGAGTGGAGCGCGGCCTGTGGTGCAGCTGGCCCGACACCACGGAGTGAGTCCCGGCAACAACCGTTCGTTAAACACACAAAATAAAAGACTAAATCATCAGAAACAATCAAAAACAAACACAACAATCTTTATCTGCTCGTTATCGCAAATCAGCTTTTCAACAAATGAGGAATTAACTCTGGTGTTATAGTTGAAAATGTCACATACTTCCTTTTTAAGCAGGGGTACGTCAAGTCGCAGCAATGCATTCTGGGTGTTGTTTTCATCCACTATTAAAAATACCTTCATACAATAAACCGTCAGAATGCACCTTTCATGAAGGGGCTTGAACAGTGTGAGCCTCCGGACCACTCGCCCGCTCGGCCCCCGGCTACACACACAAACACATGCAGCGGCCATCTGGAGACTCAACCCCTCCCACTGTGGTGCAAAGCGAAGCAGAGCGGCGCTGCCATGTTGGAATGCGTCTCCCTTCCCCCGGCCCGCCGCCACAGAGCCGTTATATTTAGCCGTGTTAATCTCCGGTAACTCTACACCGGGCCTCGGCGAGGGGACGTCTCCAGGCTGAGACCACCGAGGAAACCAGCACCGCTCATTCATCCTGAGAGGCTTCTTGACTCCATTTTGAATCCTGTGTGATGTGAATCCACTTTGCTGTGTCGCCCCCTGCAGGATGTACGAGGCGCTGACCAACTGCAGCTACCAGGTGGCGCTGAGGATGGACTGCTATTGGCCCAACCAGGTGGTCGACCGCTTCTTCGTGCGCGTCCATCAGATCTACTTCCAGGACTGCGCCCTCACCGGCCGACTCCTGCACGACCCCCCCGTCGGCATCCTCGGGCCCTTCATCGCCGTGCCCGTCCTGGTCACGCTGCTCATGACCGCCCTGGTGGTGTGGAGGAGTAAACGCACCGAGGGCGTGCTGTGAGGCCCTGAGGCTCCACTGGACTCACGTGTGAGGTTGTGTTGTTCTTGTGTGTTTGTGTGCCGGTCAGAGGGAAAGTGAAGAAGCTGTTTGAGGTTCCGAGGCGTCGGAGGAGGTGTGTGTTCATCACCACCTGCTCCCGAGGCCCGAAACAATCTGTGAGCACATAAATAAGGAGGTGGGGAGAGGAGGAGGAGGAGGAGGAGGCCCGGTGGCGACAGCAGTGACGCAGATGATTGAGGAGGAAACAGGAGAAACGGAGAGGAGAAGGAGCTCAGGCTCGTTTATCACCGAGAGGAAAAACAAACACAATCCTGGTTTTATTCTGGTCTCATCCGCCGCCTCTCAAACCGATATAACCGACCAGATGTTCCCTGGACCACATCTGTATCACTGAGAGGTTCTGACGGCTGAGTTGTGACACGTTCTTCTTCAGAAATCAACAATATCAGAAGTGACAGTGTTTGGAATGTGGATTTCTGTTCTGCTCATGAGATGATTTAGAGAAATATAAGTTTAAAGACTGTCTGACAGAGCTCCCTCTAGTGTTCACTCCCTGTTACAGTTCATATCGATTTTGAAATGTTAGTTTTTAGTTTTTAGTTCTTAAATCACGTTGCATCAACTTAGTGGATTTATGAATGGAGCCCCGACATCGCACTTTTCTTTTTATTAAAGCTTTTACAAATGGTTGTCCTCCTCTTCTTTTTCTTCCTCTTCATCCTCGTCCTCCTCTTTCTCCCCATCTTTTTCTTCTTCCTCCTTGTCCTCCTCCTCCCTCTCTTCTTCTGCTGCTTCTTCTTCATCGTCATCTTGTCTTCTTCTTCCTCATCCTCCTCTTCTTCTTCTTCCTCCTCCTATATTTCTTTTTTTCTTCTTCCTTCTCTTCCTCCTCCTACTCTTCCTCTTCTTCCTTTGATCTCTTCTTCTTCCTTTTCATTCTCCTCCTCCTTATTTTTTTCTGCTGCTTCTTCCTTGTTGTCGTCTTTGTCCTCTTCTTCGTCTTCCTCCCCTTCCTCCTACTCCCCCTCTTCTTCATTCTTTTCTTCCTCTTCCTCTTCGTCATCCTCCTTCTGTTCTTTTTCTTCTTCATCATCATCCACTTCTATTAATTAATTGGGATAATGTCTAAATTACAATTTAAATTAACTGAAAATATTTTGGAATAGTTGTGGGGACACAGGTCAAACTCTATACACACACACAGCCTGTCACACACACACACACACACACACACTCTCTCTCTCTTTGTCACACACACACACACACACGCACACACACAGAGCAGAGGTGTGTGTAAATCTTCCCAAACTGATGGTAATTAAATACAATGTCATACTTTTTTTATCCATGTAAAAGTTATGGCTCAGCACTTCCCTCCATGTATTCTGCTTGCGGGGCGTTTCTGTCCCGTCACCGGCCGGGGGAATTAATGGCGTCTCTATTATCAAAGCTGTAAAAACCTTCGCCAGTTAAGCTTAGTCAAGCAATGTTTGGCTTTTCTGATTAATGTCCGAGACTGTGGCCGCATTCAAAGACGACTTTCAGCAGTTTCTGATGGTGATAAGTGAATTCCTGGGGCAGATTAGCAGACGTGAGATCAGTGGCAGGTGAGAGCAGGTGGGAGCTCGGGGCCGGAGGATGAAGATTAGAGATGAGGAGGAGCTGGAGGTCACCTGGTTCACACTGTGGAGGCTCCTTCAGAGAAACGTCTCCATCAGGGCACTAGCTCCACTTTCAAAGATCCAAGCAACATGGAGCCAATCCTACATTCCCCAGAATGCATCATTGTTCCCTTTAGAGCATTGGAGACATAGACTGTATGTAAACAAGTTGAAGAGATCATGTAGAGCAGCCTGATGGAACATGTATGTTCCTTTCCTACATGGGACACGTGTGTCATCCTCATGTAACAACAGTCTGACAATGAATAGAAAACCTAATTACATTTTATAATGATGTAAAAGCTCCACTCACCAGTTGTCTGAACACATACACTCATGTAACTTGAATGTTTAGTCCCAGTTTTTAACCAAAAATAAATTCATAAAAAAGGTTTTTTAGCTGAACTTTCTTAAAACTACCAGCAGGTGGCAGTAAATGCACATAAAGTACATTAAAGTTGCTGAAAAGGAAGAAGCTGATTTCACATTTATTTGTGATTTATAATCAATAGATATTTGATGAGATCATCAATAATTCACGTTATTTAATCTCTAATACTGATTTTTTTTATTTCTGCCATCTTGAAATTGTTAATATCAAGAGAATATAAATGTGTTGCCGAAGGTTTTACTTCTCATCAGTTCTATTTTTAAACTGAAACATGGTTTTGATTCTCCAAAAGCGAAATCCACACTGTTGATTAAATACTAAACAATAAAATCTGTTTCCTCAGTTTATTCCGACTTGATTGAAGTTCCCGTAAAAACAATCCTGAACCCTGACCAGAAGCCTGAGCTCCGTGTTTTCTGCTCAATCAACAAGCATTGATCTTTCCCGCTCAGCTGATCAATACCCATTGTCAGATATGGTTTGCAATAGGGCTGTGTTAACAAAGAGTGGGGGTGTGGTGTGTGTGTGTGTGTGTATGTGCTGTGACACCGCAGGAACCCCAACCCTTCACCTCTCCGTGTTGCGATGTGCGGCCCTGCCTCGTGTGCTCCGATCAATCAGCTCTGATCAAACCTGTCAGCTGATCTCCAGTCACACACAAGTGTCCGGCTGCTGGAGCGTGGGGGGGGAACACGCCGTGGAGGACCATGTTGTCATACACATGTTCGCTCACACATAACCAATTCATCTCCAGGTCTTATTACAGTGTCCTCACACACACACAGACACACACATACACAAACACTTCACATCAACAAGCTATTAAAAACACAAAGTCAATGGACTCAGACAAACAGCCTCATGTCGGCCTATTGCTTTCATTTCTGCAGATGCATGAAATGTGAGTTTAAAATATGATTAAAGGTAAAATATGAGTCTACAAATACAGTCGGTGTAAAATATGAGTTTGTAATATGATTTAATGTGTAATTAATCTATATATATCAGGAAATGTAAAATATAAAGTCTAAAAACATGATAAAGGTCAAATATGAGTTTATAAGTAGAATTAAATGTAAAATATCTGTCCATAAACATGTTAAAATGTAAAACATTAATCTTTTTTAACAGAAAATAGCAGAAGTCAATGCACAGACCTCCCTCACTGACTCGTCCGCAGGGGGCGCTGTCGTCCAGGTGAGTTGACGCAGGTGCAAAGAAGAAGAAGCAGTGGCACCTGACTGAAGAAGATGCTGAGAAAAACAAACAGAACACAACAGTTGCGTTAAAGTCGTGTGTCTGTTCAGGTGAGTGAACAATAACAACAAATCAAACACACACTCACACACACCAGTCCATAATATGTGTCCGAGACGCGTGTAGACGCCGTTAGCTCCAATCAGGCTAAGCTAGCTAGCCACTTAGCAAAGATTGCGGATGTTCCGGGTTCCTCTGTTTACGGAAGTGAAGCTGAACGGCTGTTTCTCGTCATGTGGGCTGAGTTTAAAATACAACAATATAATAATAATCTCAGTTTATTGACTCAGATGGAAATAAAGATTTATACAAGTCATGGATTTATAACAGAAGCTAAATACAGAGATAATCTGTTCTGTACATCTACAGGTCAATGAAAGTTTAAATCTGACCTAAGATCAGAGGATTTCACTTAATTTAACCGTCAGTGGAAGTAACAACTAGATAAAATCATTGAAATGATACAAGAACATAGAGACAGTTAAATAATAACTGAATAAAACTAAAGAAACAAGTTAGTTTAGTTCTGAGGAGTTAACGAGGAAGTGATTCTATAAAACGTGTCTGATATATGTTCACATGAAATGAATCAGAACATCAAAATGATCGGATGTTATTTCCAGTTACAGCCGAGGATCAGAGGACGTCAAGGCTTCAGACCAGCAGCTCACAAACCAGTGGAGGACGTCCCAGTGACACTGATGCTTCCCCCCCACTGTCTTCCATTGACTGTGATGAGCAGAGCTGGTAACACCGTGCTGGGAATTCTCATGAACAGTCATAACACAGGTAATCTACAGTCAAATATCTGAAATATTGAGTTTAAAGTGTTTCTTTACTGCAGTAAACCAGTTTGAAAAAGTGTTTGAGGCAGAAGTTATACGTGGGAATCAGAAATAGAGGAAAAGGGGAAGAAACTGAATATGAGAAGATGTAATTTTATGCAGCGAGTGTGAAGAAAATGCGATATAAGCCCAAAATAGGTGTGTGTGTGTGCCCTGGTAAATACCCGAGCCGGAGACGTGCAGGGTGGGAGGATAAATATGGTGTTGAGTGTAAAATCCCACTTCCCCTTGGAAATATCAGCAGGTAAGAGCAGATTGCAGCTGCCGGGTGAAATCCATGAATTTAGAAAACCGTCTTGTTGCCATGCAATTTTCTGGGGGGAAGAGATTTTGTGATGGCTCTTGAGGAGGTTTCACGGGCCCCCGGGTGCTTTCACACACTCTTTGCATAAGGTGGCAAAAAGGGATCGGCTTCTGAAACGAGAGGCGCAGCAGCCGAACTCGTCTGCAACAACCGCACAAATTCAGCCGCATGATTACAAACAGCGCCCCAGTCCCGAGGCTCCAGGCTGAGGATCCCCTAAAAGAAAGAGGCGTTTGTCGAGTCCTTCCTTGTGTCATTTTATTGTGCGATCGTGCTTCGTGCCCTGCAGTGCTCGCAATCTCCGGCAGGATATGAAGATCTTAAATCTCCTCCCGTTAAAACTTCACTGGAGTTGCTGTGTTTTCCTCCTCAGCCAGTTGTAAAAGGGCGAAACATGGCGGCGGTGCCGGTGACGCCTGGCACTCGAGAGGCCAAATCCCGCTCTCCGAAGAGGAGAGGTGCGTATTGGCTTTGATGATAGAAATGGATTAAGCAGATTACATTAAAGGCCAGTTTAATTGAACCAATCTATCCTGATTCTGCTGGCTGCGAGATAAATGATGAGGAGGCCTGATAGAATACACTGTATAGGTCATGTGGGGGGGTTTTTCATTTACACACTGGCTTTATTCATGTGGAAAAAGGCTCTGTTGAAGTGCAGGAAATATTCCAACAACATATCTCTGCAGGTCTGCTCTTTATTTATGGACTGTGCAAAAGGAGATTCTAGGTCTTCAGTGCAGTAAACCATTCGTGCTTGAAAACCCCTTAAAAAAATGAAAAGGGAATAAATATCCACATCCTTTTGACAAGTTGTTTTTCATTCTTCAAGTGGTTTTAAAATCTTAGATAAGAGGTTTATAGGTGAAACATGATCACCCTCAAAGAGCTGCTGATGCTGAAATTAGTATTTCAGTGGAGATTTTCAATGACGTTCCAAAGTCTTTTTTCTAATCACATAAAAAATATAATTCAAGGAGAAACTGAAAACATGTGAATTTATGGCGAAAACGATAAAATATCTCCGTCTCTAAATAAAACGCCATAACTCCTGAGAGCTGAAACAAATCAGGTTGTGAGAGCGAATCTAAGAGTGGTCAGCACATCCCAGCGTTTGACTGATTAACACTGTGTGTGTGTGTGTGTGTGTGTGTGTGTGTGTGTGTGTGTGTGTGTGTGTGTGTGTGTGTGTGTGTGTGTGTGTGTGTGTGTGTGTGTGTGTGTGTGTGTGTGTGTGTGTGTGTGTGTGTGTGTGTGTGTGTACCTGTCCTCCCAGGCAGCCTCGTTATTGACGGTGTCCAGTTGAAGCGAGCGTGACAGGGTGACCTTTCCCTCCACCCCGTGTTATCAGAGCCAACTCGTTAAGCAGGACTGTTTAATTAGCGGCGGGATGGCAATCAGGGCGGAGTCAGAGACCTCTGTAGTCATAGACACGGATCAATGGTCTTCAGGGAGACGTTGCACTCAGCAACAGGGGACAGACACACACACAGCATGTGCGTGTGATGTGTAATTACACATGCAAGCAATTATACTCTTGGGAGAAGCTGTCTCTACTTGGCTGATCTTCATGTGAGCTTCAGGATCGTGTGATACATGGATGAAGATACACAGTCTTATCCAGGACCTGTTCAGCTTCTGGTTCCACTGGTGCCTGTGCACTGTGGCCAGAAGTGTGTCTACACACCCTTCACCCTGACATATGGTTCATGGACTCATTTCAAAACCATGGGAATTAATTAGCTCCTTCTTCTGCAGGGTTTTACTGGGATGGGGGACTGCGTTCAGCCTCCAGAGCGTCGGGGGGGTTGTGGGATGATAGGGTCTGGCTCGGAGTCGGTGGCACAGTTCATGCCAAATGCGTTGGATGGGGTTGAGTTCAGGGCTCGGAGCAAACCAGTTCACCTCCTGACTGGGAGAACTGGCTTTGTGCACATGAACCCTAAAGGCTCATTAGTTCTCAGTGGTAAGGACGGAGCCGTCGGTCTGCTCTACGTTCATGTCGCCCTCTAGTGGATGTTTGTGATACGTGGAGGTTTCTGGCCTGTGATGGTTACGTCGTTTGAAACGGACGAATCTTCTTTAATTTGTAAAAGGCAGATAAAATCCTTCAGAGTTGTTCCCCCGATGTCGATACCTGGACTTTGCATCTCAGCCAATTTCGTGCTCACCAGTGTTGCTGCTGTTTTGTAGCTTCGAAGTTATCTGATGTGGGATATTTACATACATTTCTCTACTGGGAGTATTGGAAGCCTTCTCTGGTGCTGGTATCAGAGTGTGAGCCCTCCCTCTGCTCTTGGCCTCAAAGTGCAGGTTTAATTGCACGTTGTACGAGCCACCGTTGACCCTGTGAGATCAAATCACATCCTCCTTCCCTCATAAAGCGGGAAACACCAGCGCCAGACTAATATCCCACTTTTATTAAAAGCCGAGTGCAGCGGCAAACTGATAAAAACACAGACAAACCCTGGCTGACACGCCTCAGCACACACACACACACACACACTCACACACACACACACACACACACACACACAGTCTGAAACGTGTGTGCAAACATGTGCATGTTTAAACTCGCTCAGGAGGGTGAGAGATGCGAGGCAGCAGCCGACGCACCTGCACCCGGTGAGATGTACGTGAAAGTGAGAAGCATAAAAAAAGAGCTGAATGTTCGGGTCTGTTGATCTATTTTTACTGCAGAGCAGGGGGCAGAGAGAGAGAGAGAGAGAGAGAGGGAGGGAGGGAGGGAGGGAGAGAGAGAGCTTCCTGCATAATGCATGGCTCTGTAGAGCAGCGGTGGCTTCAACACTGCCGCTCTCTCTCACCGGGCTTCCAGGTGTCCTGTCGAACCGGAGAGCCAGGTGCTGTCACACGCTGCCCTGCTTGATCCCTCTCCGCCCACCGGGCCCACATGCCGCAGCTCGGACCTGCAGCTCCGGTCAGATCTGGACCTGGAGGAGGAAATGAGTGCAGACGTAGCCGGAGTGAGGCAGCTCTTTGAAAACAGAGCTCTTGTGCATCTAGAGCAAATGCACACTGTTGTCTCACGGGTGGTGCAGCCGTGTTGGTAGAGTATCTGTGCCGAGGCAGCTCTTTAAGTGAACTCCTCGTCTCAGAAACAATGCGGCTACAGTTTGGATCCAGATTTAGCCGAGGACCTGTTTCTTCAGGGATATAAACATATTGTAAAAGCCTCAATGTGCTTTTCAACTCTCCTCCCTCAAAATAACAGTTTAACACATTTTCTCAATATTTTAGTCTTATTTTGGTAGATTGTTTACAAAAGAAAATGTTTATTGGGTCTTTTGATGTATAATTTGAATCCTGCACTCCTGCACTGTTTAGCTGGGTTTGGCGACAGGCCGTGTGAGCATCCATAAAGGGGGTTGGGCTGCTGCCGGGCGCCACAAGGAGGGAGACTAATGAAAGCTTGATGAGGATGCTTCTCTGAATCCACCGGCATGATTAGGTTTTAATTACCGAGGGCCACCTCGACATATTCCCTATAATTGGAAATACCTAAGCACTCGGCTGCTCGTGGCACGAAACCAAAGGATCCATGTCTCCCGACCGATTGTGGAGATTTCAGATGGAGGCGAGTGTGTTCGATGCGATCCTCTCCAGAACCTGTGTTTCGTGTCAGAGTGCACTGACTGGTCTGAGCGCTGAGTAAGATGTTGTGAGGGAGGCTTTAAACTCGGAGCTGCTTCCCGGTATGCTGGCGTCTCCACGTTGCCAGATGTGACAATAACAATCCGTCACGGCTGCCAAACGCCTACAAGACACCCACAGGCGTTGGCAGCTTCCTTGGCGAAATCTCCTGTTGCACAACCGCATGAGGGGAAAAGAGAGGCTTTATTTTCTGCTGGTTAAGTGAATCACTGCTTTGCCTGAAGAATCAGTCTTTTCTTTCTTCAAATCACTGCAGTCACACCGTTTATATCCTCCTTCAATACCGGAGCTATGGCTGAATCGATGTATGTGAAACAAAGAGAGAATTCGTGAACAGGGCTCAGGGGTTCGGCCTGCGGATTACGAACCGACCAACGATGAGACTGTTCATTTTAAAAGAGTGGAGGAAAACTGTCATGTTGTTTTTAATGTCAGTTCCTCTTGCTTGTAAAAATTTTGATTTTTAAGTTTCATCGTCAGAAATAATCAGCTTGTAGGAGCTTATTCTCTCCTGCTTAGAATCAACAGTAAATACGTTTACTCAGGTCATTTACTTTGAATAAAAGATAAAACACAAATACATTGGAATTATCATGACAAGATAATATCCTGGGATGTTGTAATCCCTTTGTCCGACAGGATTTATGTCGATGTTATCGCCTGATGCAGATAAGAGGAAGCACAGAGGCAGACGTGGTGAGAACATGGAGTCAAGCGCCGGCAGCCGTGTCCATCAACACAGCAGCGTCCCTGGGTTTCAGATCATTCTGCTCGGGATCCCCCGGTGTAATTCACAACTCCACCGCTTTCCACAGACATTGTTTCTGTGAAGGAAATGTGAGGAACTTTCAAAGGTTTGAGTTTAATCACCTCTATTTTATGTTGCTTGGTACAAAAAACGAGAAAACAGCTTCATCTTTGTTCGTTACTTTGCTGCCGTCCTGCTTTTTCGTTTTCAAAACTCCTAAGATACCGTTATCCAAATGTAATTTGATATTTTACAGTTTAATACAAATGATCCGGTTCGATTCATTTGGAATGAGATCAAATGGAACGAGCAGAAGAAGCCTGGTTCAGCCTCTCAGCTGAGAAACGTGTTTTTCTCAGGAGACGGTCGGGCCTCGGTGGAGAGACGAGCTCGACTGAGTGTGATTCCACTTGTTCATGAGATTATGTTCGATCTGAGACGTCACTCCACTTGGATTGGATGGATTATCATTTTCCTCCAGCGCCGTGCGGTTGACATTTTGTTTTTTTCGAGTGAGATGAAACATCAACGATCACACGTCCTCGTCCTCGAGATGAATCATCCTAACGTTTCAGGATCCCTCAGCTTTTCATCCACCACGTTTCATCGGGTCAAAATCATATTTGTCCTTCCGGCTTGAAACTTCATCCTGCAGCGTTTGTGAATGTGTGCGTTAACCTTTTGTGGACATACAGTGAACGTGGCACTTCCCCCACTGAAACACATTAAGAGCGTTTAGCTCTTTTGCTGTGAACTCACACGCAACCTCATATCCATCAGATGGAGTGGAAACGACGAGCGCTCCTGGGACACGCGACCTTTATTGAAAAATGACTCCATCGTTTCTAATTTTATAACGTGTCCCAGGGATTGACGCAGTAGGTGTAGTTATCAGGATAATATGCGGCTGTCTGTAATTACAGATAAAAGAACATTAACTTCGACAGATACATGTAAGCTTCTTGATGAGGGTGCCCATTTCAATTAGGGAGCATTAAATGAAACAAAAAACCTTATGGGAGTTTCTCACTGCCAGAGCCGAGGAGAATTAATCCACTGCATAGGGCCATTTACCAGAGAGTAATTACTCCCTAATTACCCATTAGTTATTCGATTACCCTTTTATCAGCTAGTCATGGTCAGAAGGCAGGGATAGAGGATCAGTCATCACCTTGGTTGGTAACATGTAATTAACGTGCTCAGGCACAGTGAAGGTGCTTCAGGCCCATTTCCTGCGTTTGATCGAACAGAACAATAAACCAGAGGCTCTCGGTGCAAACGGCACCAAAAGGAGGGTCTACATTCATTTCCCTGCCCAGTTCCCCAGCTGGTTTGAGGGTTTAACTCACCAGCAGAGCGGAGAGTGCACTGGTCAGGGAGAATAAAAGCGAAAGGCTGCGTGAATGTGCTCCGAGTGCTCATTGTCCACAAACTGAATGGCTCCGTGATTGAGGGATGATAAGAAATCAGAAAACATTCTGTGAGGAGATGGATGATTATCTGCGTATTGTTGTCAGGAACCATGAAGACTCCACGCCGCCAAGCTGCTTCTACCATTTATTACACGTAATTACATTCTTAAATAAAAACGATTCACCGAACAGTTCCTTGCATAGAGATATTACAATACCAATTTAAAAAAGAATTATGAAACAAACCAGTAACAAAAATAAATCTTTCTCATTTTTCCATAATAAAGAACATTATCGTACCCATACATCATAATATACAAATGATAAATTTTAAACACTTTGTACAGCGAAAGAAAAGGAGAAAGACGATGGAGGAGGAGGAGGTGGAGGAGGAGGAGGTGGTGGAGGAGGTGGAGGAGGTGGAGGAGGTGCAGGACAGAGGGACAATGTGTGAGAAAGTGGAAGAGGGGAAGAGAGGAAAGCGATGAGGGAATGCTGGTAGAAATACGGGGTGTGTTTGATTTGAAATTCAGACCTGGTGGAAACAGAGGTGGTGTCACACATAGTAATGCTCCCCACCCACCCCCCCGCCCCAAACGCACACAAACACACACTCCTCAGCCGAGAGCTGCAGTCTGGATCTCCGACTCGCACAAGGTGGCATGAAAAACGGTGAACAACACAAGGAGATGAGGAAAATAAGTGTGTGTCTGTGAGCATGTTCAGGCGTGTAGTTGTGTGTGTGTGTGTGATGTCGGCGTAATGTGTAGTTTGCGCGGATGTACAATTTGTGCTAAAAAACAGCTACTATACAGACTTGATGATCCGTGTCTCGTCCCTGGGGGCGTTGTGTGTGTGTGTGTTGGATGTGTTGTGTACGATTGGACAGACAACGGACAGATATGCAGAGTGCAAATACAAACACACAAAGAACACACAGGCACAGCAGAATTGACAATCGTTCATTAAGATGACACAAAACCGAACCGCGTCCTCGGACACGACATGAAAAACAAACCTTCTCCTGGGAAACACATTCACATTTCAAATCCACGTTGTTGTGTCTTTTTTTGTTTGATTTTTTTGAGCTCACGGTTTTGTAAGAAGAGTCCGACCGAACAGAAACGAAAACACACTCCAGAGCTGCACATTCCCGCACACACACTGAAATACTGAAACACACACAAGTAGAGCTGCCGTCGATGATTCCGTTTTTCAAACCATGGCTTAAACTGCTAGTCCTCATTTTTAAATCTGTCAGGATCATTCAACCAAAAGTCTTGATTCTGTTTTTAACATGGATGGAGTGTAGGAGGAAATGAACCAATCGGTTAAAGCCTGTGGCAGTTGTTTGTAAGCACGTTTGTGTGTGTGGTAAAGACGCATCATACAGTCGCAGGTAATTGTTAGTCACACAGCCGGTGTTCGCCCTTCTGGCTCCGCCCCCCCCCCCCCCCCCCCCCCCCACTGCCCTGATGCGTACACGCTTCTATGAAAATGAAAAGTGGATCCGTGCTTGTTTGTACGTTAGAAGAGAAAGTGTTGGGTGTTTACTCGAGGCCGGAGTTGATTCAGTTTCCTCCTCCAGAGCCGAACACGGATCATGACGAGATATGATTGAGCTGGTCTGCATTCATACCCGAAATTGAAAAGCGCCTGTGGTACACAGAGTAAAATCAATTTTGTGTGTCCCCCGGCCGAGAAGCAGATTGCTGTGTTCTCCACTTTGCCTCCAAGTATTAAAAGGCCGGTAAAAAAATAAATAAGAAAGAATAAACACATCGATGAAGCTGTTCCCAACCAGGTTCATCGGTGTCTTGATCATCTGCTGTCGTCCAAGCTGCCATTTTGATTTGTGTGCGTTTGATCTGAGCTGATTTTTCACCCAGAATTCATAAGTGGATTAAAAACATGACACTTTAAAGCGTAATGTGGCAAAAAGCTTTGTTCTCTAGAAGAGTCAGGATGCCGAGGTGGATTCTGGTTTCCTGGGAGAGCCCACGTGTGTCTCCTGCAGTTTCCTGCCCCCTACTGGAAATGTGAACTCATCGCTACCAGCTGGTCCAGTACGACCAGTAACATGCTTAAAGCTCCCACCTGTGGCTAGCAAGTCATTCTAAGTCCTTCTATTTGTTATCTCCACCCACAAGCTCATGTTTTCACCTGTTCATCAGCAGGAGATCATAGAAAACGACTGAACAGATTTCCCCGATGCGGATGCAGGAATTATTTTTTATCACTTTCTTCAAAATTGCAAGATTAGGATGTTTCCCAGGAGGTAATTCATGGATCCTGATGAAACCACTCAGACAGATATAAATCCTGATCTTGCAGATTTTGGTCTGTTGGGCCTCGGTGGAGATATGAGCTCTTCTGAGAGTCATTCTAGTTTGCAATGTGAAAAAGAGAAGCTATGAACATGACTGGTTGTTCTTCCCATGGGCCCCACAACATGTACAGACTAACAACAGATACATTCACATCGATTCGCTCTGAGACGAGCCGCCCAATTGATTGAATTTGAGTTCCTACGAGTCCTTCCGTGTCCGGCAGCGTAGAAACCTGCGTTCAGATGAACACGTGTGATCAGGAAGTCAGCAGGAATGTTTTTAGATATGCATAGGGCCGGATTAGATTCTGCTTTTTCTCTGATATGAGCTGCGAAATTGGAAGAGTTCTGCATGGGTGGTGCAAACAGGAAATAAAACCTTCCTCTACCCAGTGGTTGGTTCGGTGCCAATCCCTCTCAGAGGCCGGAGAGATCATGTCAGGCATCTACAGTCCTTTTCCTTCTTTTTCTTTTTTGGATGCGTCCATTTCCAATGTGTTCTTCAAAACTGTCTTTTCAATTGTTTTTGCCGAACAAATATTTGTCTTAGAAACAACAGGGCCTTTACATACATGGTGATCTTGTTCGTGTGCTCTCGCAGTCCGCTAGCTGCGTCGACTTTGTGCAGTGTGGCTGTCCACTGGCAGCCAGCGCCTCATGAGTCCCAAAGTGTCCCAGACGCTGGGGCAGCTTTTACAAAAAGTTTGCAAACAGTCAATTGTGCAACAGTTTCTGACAAGAGGACAAAACGCTCTCAGGTGCAGCTGACATTCTCGTAGAGGAACGGTCTTTCCCAGAGAAGATTGGTTAGCCCCATCCCGCGGTAGCCCTCCGTGGTGGACGCTCATAAAGCGAGCCCGGCCCTGGCATGACCTCCATCGGTCTCCACAGCACGTCATGCAGAACGCACATCTTCCAGTCTGAAGAAGTCTGCGTTCAAACATTTGCTCCAATGCCTTCGAGGCAGGAGGATCAGAGGTCAGAGGAAAAACGGTCACATTAATATCTGCCCTATAATTAGAATGATAAACCGTAAAGGCCGTGGCAACTCTGAACCAGTGAGACTGTTCTCCTCGGCCTTGGAAAGTTTCCGAGAAGAGAAAAATCGTGAATATACAAACTGCCGCTCTGCAGTCGGCAGTTTGAAAGTTACAGCGGTGCAGCTTGGCGTGTTGGCGTGTTCGCTGACATGTGGAGCGGCTGCTGCGTGACGAGGGCGGCGATCTTGGAAAGCAACGGAATCAGAGAGCTGCCAACCACAGGGCCGTGGTCCACCACCCACCATGGGACTTCTCCTCAGTGAGACGTTGGTGAGGTGGTGATGTTTGGTCGTGGGATCATGGACCAGCTGGTTGGGACCCGATGGGGATCTGTCTGTAGTCAGCCGCTCTGTGTGCTGAACTCTCTCCCCGCAGTCCAGAATCTGTCTTTACAGTCCGTCTCTATCTTTCTCCTTCACGTCCATCGTGTTATTTTTCTGTTTTTTCTATCCTCCGCTCCGCCTCCATCCTCCTCCCCGCTCTTCCTCTCCCGCTGACCTCCCTCCGACTCCTCAGATGTGCCTCTTCATGTGCAGCGCCAAGTGATCCGACCGCGAGAAACACCTGCAACCAAAGAGAGAGGAACAGAGAACAGCTTGTTAGCGTGTTACCAGCGCCGGGGCGAGCAGTTTGTTTTGTTGATTGAGCTAAATGTTGCTGTTAGCTAGTGAGTGCTGAGCCACTAATGCACACGCAATTAGTATATGTGTAACTAATTCATAATCAGCATTTTCAGCAGCACTCCTAATGACTTCAGCTGCGCCATGAATAACTAGAGAGCCCGCAGATGGATGTGTGGAAACACTGCGGAGGGAGGGAGGTGGAGGAGGACGAGGAGAGAAATGCAGAAAGCAAAACATGTTCTGTAAAACCAAAGTTAAATGAGATGAATCCTCTCGTCTGGAATCCGGCTCGTGGAAATGCTGGGGCGTAGATGCACGCTGGAAAATGAAATTGCTCTGGAAGCACACTGGTCTATTTTTCTTTTTCCACGCGAGGGTTTTTTTAAAACCTTTTGATTATTTGAACCTGATTGACACAAATTGACATAATGCATGCTTTCAGCCGGTGTTTTGTCTCCTGCTCGCGTGCTCACACACAGAAGCATCAACAGTGTTTCTGTTGCTCGCTCGCTGAGCTAATATTACAGCTCCGCTCCCGAGAGACACGCTTTGCAAACAGCCGCTTTCTGTTTGGTAATTGGAAGATGCAGATTCTAGTATTTAGTGTGTGGAGCAATATTTGAGACGGAGGCTTGTTTTAGAGTTTACTGACGCGGCTCGGTTTATACCATGTTTAGGAGGAGAACGCCTCCCAGATTGGAGGATGTTATTTTTAATTCTGTGGCAGAAGGACGGGAAATGTTTGAGTAGAAGTGAAAAAAAGACAGAACACGCTGTGTCCATAAAGTCGGGCTGTTAACGGCGCGATGAAAAATCACTACAGCAGGTTTCAACAAGTTCAATGTGAGACTTTTTAAAGAACATAACGGATTAAATTGAAGATCTATGTGGAATCTGACAGAATGATTGAATATCAGAGTCATAAAGGAAGATAAGGTGAAGCAGGGGAGAAGAGAACAACCCTGGAAACGCCTCGTTTGGTCTCAATCGCACCAGAGACAGAGGGAATCTGGAAATCAATCAGTTAAGTGATGTCAAAAACCAGATAATTGGTCTTTGAAGTTGGTCTTTAACGTATAAACGCTTGAAAATGTTTGATTTACTGCAGAATAGAATCTAAAACCTTCAGTTCATGTCTTAATAAAGGATTGTTCTGAATTATATCTTTAAGTCTTTTAAAAAAACACCAAACAGGCTCGGAGAACAATTTCAAAATTAATATCTCACAAGGAGCAAACTCCAAATAATTCATGAAGTAAAACAAAGTTATAAATAAGGAGTCTCCCCCGTCGGAGCTCCGGCTCGGCAGCTGTGCAACTGTTGATTTCCTGACACCGGTTTTCAGATTGTGTCTTTCCAGCGACACATGGACGAGTGTCTCAGATGTCAGCATGAATCAGTGTTTGGCCGAGAGGGGGAGGTACACTGTGATGAGCCACCACTCGTCTGTCTTACTGTCACACCTGCATCTGTGTGTGTGTGTGTGTGTGCGTGTGTGTGCACGCAAACAAACACATGTGGGATCAATGGATGGCCCCGGAGACGCTGATAGGTGTGTGTGTGTGTGTGTGTGTATGTCTAAATGTGTGTGCGCTCTGCGAGACAGATGGTAAAGTATGAGTCACGACTTGCGGGCACGACACCAGCTGGCACACCGTGGGTCTGTCCCCCCCCCCCCCCCCCCCCCCCCCCCCCACACACACCTCCTCACACCCCATCCTCAATCTTCCACCCCGTCTTCCCTGTCTCCCCCCGTCTCCCCTCTTCCTTCATCTCAGCAGGGTGTGTGTGTCTGTGTGTGTGTGTGTGTGTGTGTGTGTGTGTGTGTGTGTGTGTGTGTGTGTGTGTGTGTGTGTGTTTGGTTGGCTGGAGGGGTTGGGTGTCTTCTGACACATGACAGAGGTGGGCCCAAATTAGGGATGTGCCTGAAGGGGGGGCTGGGGGGGGTCTGGTGGTGAGGGGAGGTGGCAAATCAGTGGGGAGGGAGGGGGGGGGGGGGGGCGGGGACTGTATTTACAGTCTGTCCAGCTGAGACCTGATTAAGTTGACATCGCCTGGCCCTCTGTTCCCTCACACACACACACACACAATCACACACACACATCTCTGGTCATGCACTGATGACCACGACACACACTTTCACACACATTAGGGGGGTGGGGGGGGGGATTTCTTTTTGTCCCGTCATAATGAACCTATACATGATTCAAGAGGTCACATGTTCTCTATTGTGACCTGCTATTGTCTCTTAACTGTGACAGATGCTGCAGTTTTCCAACACACACACACAAACACACACACAAACACACACTATATTACAACTTTATTCTTGTAAAATTGTGATTTATTTTCCTCATAATGTTCCGACTCCTTTTCCCTAATATTATATAATAGATCTAAATAAATGTAAATGAAATCAACTTACTTTTGATGTTGACAAAATTCAATGTGAATGTAAAAGATAATAAAATGTAAATGCTATAAATTGAATACACTTTTTTTTTAAATGTAATTAATACACTCACGCTCTTTTCATGTAGCTAGAGAGATAGATGATCACTGGTGTCTTTTCCACTCAGTGGCTTCATGATACTGAGAGAATGAGTGTTTATATTTAGTGCAGCAGGAATCGAAATATAAGACTTAGAGTCATATTTCATAAAGCCATAGATTTGCAGTGTAATACCATCAAAATGACCTTTTGAACCACATTCTCACCGCAGGTCTTTTTGCCTTAAACACTGGCGGCTCCTGCAGACAATATTGCTCAGAGACCCCAGAGGTGTCAGCGAGCGACGGCTCAGACAGAGGGATGTAATTAAAATAGAAGAAAAGATTCTTGTGTCTGGAGTCGAGCCGATCTTTTTATAGAGAGCCAGGGCCTCTGGATGCTTGATGATTTCGTCGGCGGCGCCGCGGCAAATTGACATTTTGCTGTGCTTCATAATGAAACAGAAGCCAGGGAGAGTAATTAAGAAGCAGGGGCAGAGTCGACCCTCTAGAGCAGCAGAGCCAAGAACCTCTGACCGCGACCAGGAAGTGCCCCGTGCAGCGCCAGACAGGAAGTCAAGTCATGTGACTGATACGAACCACGTAGAATCAAGATGTGGAGCCGTCAGCCCGAGGCTTTGTTTACACCAACACACGCCTGTATTTTGGGTCACGGTAGATTAACTTAGTAGAGTTTTCCTCTAAAAGTCCAACCAGTTTGAATAAATAATAAACCTAATGAAAATCCCAGTCTAGGAATGTTAAAAAACCCAAAGTGTCTTTATAAATCATATCATTTTACTACAAACTAGTGCAAGAGACCATTTCAAATTAGAATTCCGGACCAGTGGCGTGTGCTGGTGCTCAGGACTTCCAGAAGCCGCTCCCACCTCTGTCCTCGTGTGAACGCAGCCTCCAAACCGAGGCCGTGCTTCACCATGTGAGAGGGTTCACCATTAATATTCTGCTCGCGGCTCTGATGCGTGTATAGAGCGGATCCACCAATTCCCATTGAAAGACTGAGCAGGTTGGGTCCTGTGTGTGTGTGTGTGTGTGTTGCAGAGGAGCACACATTAGTAATCCTACCAGCACACTTCCAAAGTGGGTCAGTATCAAACACGTTGGGGTGTGTTACCAGCATCTGGTAGCGTTTCTTATAGCACCAAACCAAACTGTGTACTATACACAATGGGGGGAGCCGCGGCCCGCTGTGCGAGTGGAAGTTCTTCAAACAACCCAGAACAACATGCAAGCGAGTGGAGAGGAGGGAGAGTTGTGTGTTGACAGACCTGTCACAGTGGTTGCACTTGAAAGGCTTGGCGCCGGTGTGTTTGCGGTAGTGCCGCGTCAGCTCGTCGCTCCGGGCGAATCGCCACTCGCAGCCCTCCCACGAGCACTTGTACGGTTTCTCACCTGGGGACAGAGAACCAGAGAAGAGAAGATCACACGTCGACCAATCACACGCTTAGTTGTTGTTTATGAGAAATCATAAATACAAATATTTGCCGGCTTTAAGTTGATGTGCGCTGCAAATTTAAAAACCGTGTCCTGCATATTAATTTCTTTTTCACAGATAGAGATTTTTTAGAGGTTGGAAAGAGACCAAGTCGATGTTTAACACTGGGATAGAGAAGCTCCCACTGGTCTCCAATCCTGCTGAACATGCAGAGTGGAGGAGAGAGAGAAGTGGAGCGAGAGAAGAGGTGGAGTGTGTGTGTGTGTGTGTGTCGGGGGAGGAAAGGTGGATGAATGAGAGAGTGAGAACAGAAGGTGAGACGAGACCAGGAGAGGGAAAAGTGGAGTAGGAGAGAAGTGCTGCAGAAGTGGATTAAGGCAGAGGAGACTGCAGATATGCCGCCGGGGGGGGGGGGGTGGTGATAATTAGGCCAGTCACACGGCGTAATGGCAAAGAAGCCACGATGTGCCAGCTGCGTCCAGCTCCGAGGATGTGTCACCTGCATCACTCACATCCCATCTGGACCACTGGCTCATGGCTGAGCACACACACACACACAGACACACACACAGACACACACACAGACACACTACTGACACAGTGACCGGCTCCGCTCCGGTGGCTGCGGCTCAGAAAGTGTCTTAATGTGATTATCAGAAGGAATCAATACCTCCTCTGCTTTGTGTGACGACAGCTTTGTGGTGTGTCTGTGCCAACTGTCGTGGAAATCTACAAATCTGCTTCTAGGGAAGAAGCTCAGAAAGATCCATAACATTTACATTACGTGTGTGTGTTCCAATTCAAAGCACATTCCTGGGTTTTCACTGTGTTGAATGTCACCGACATGGACTCGTGACACGTGACCCGCTCCAGCAGCCGCGTGGCACAGACCTCCGTCAGCAGGAGGGAGGTTCGATGCTGAGAAGAGGAGGTGCAGGCTGCAGCTGTGACCAGGTGATAAATGAACGAGTGAGAGAGCTGACCTGGAGTCAGCGACGAGGAGGAGACACCTGTGAGAACAAGCTGATCACTGATTCAGTTCTATGTAGATCAGAATCAGGGTGGAGATCCAGACATTAGCCCGGTCCCCTTCTCCACACATCCCTTCAAACTGCTTCACTTCCCAGAAGCAACCACAACAGCAGGCCGGGCCGACCGGCTCTGGCCAATCAGAGTCCCGGGAGGCAGGGATGCCTGATTGTGTTGCGAGGCAACGGGAGCAAGGGGTGGGGGTGTGTGTGTGAGTGAGAAGTGGAGGGGGAGGTGGGTTTGTGTGTGTGCTGAAACATGAGGAGGCAGAGTCGGTGCAGCTGGCTGGATCTGGCGACGGCACGCTGCCGCGCCGCCGGCCAATTACAGAGCTCGGTACAGAGCACGGAGGCAGTTGCCTAGCGACGGTAACGGTAGAGCTGTATGGGGGAGGAGGGGGAGGGGGTGGTGATGGCGGCGGTGGTAGTAGTGGTGGTGGAGGGGTGGGAGGAGGGGCACTCAGAGACCAGAGCCTGCAGCAGTACACAACCACTCAGCTACCGACTCCTCCAACGATACACTGCCCTCCATTGCCTAGCAACAACCCCCCCACCACACACACACACACACACACTCTCCCTCTCGTAGGTACACACTCGCTTTCTGAAAAACAGACACACACTCTGGGCTGAAACTTTTATTTCACAATGCTACACAGGATATGACTGATTGGCAGTTTAAATGGCCGTCAGCTTCCTAATCCACGTGGATTATCCCCAACTCGCCAACATAATCAGATTAGGCTCCGCTGCTTCTGGGTTCTGTGCCTGTAGAACACATGATGTCGACCAGGGAGCTAAGTGGATTATTTTCTCCTCTGATCCAAAGAATCTGCTCTTATTATTTACTGTTCGTTTATTTGATCAGACGCACGTCAGAGCTGACAACTCAGAAATCATGTGCAATCAAAACCTTTCTGATTTTTTTACTGTAATCAAATAAACATACTTCTCATCTGTAATCTGATAACCGGGTGTTTCCTGAGTCCCTGTAATCCCATTATGTGTAATCTGTTACTTCCAAATGCCCTCTCTCTCTCACACACCCACACACACACACACAAGGACACACACACACACCGATGCATGCGCGCCCTGGCCGTAGCCTCTCAGGTGCCAGCGTTGAAGTTAATTGCATTCCCTCCATTAGCCGGAGCCGAGCAGGGCACCCGGGTCTCTGGGGTCATTAGAGAGGATCTCCGACTGCGTTTCATAGGCTGGGGCGACCGGTGAGAGGAGGAGGGAGAGAGGAGGAGGGAGAGAGGAGGAGGGAGAGAGGAGGAGGAAGGAGAAGGGATGGAGGAAGGAGAAGGGATGGAGGAGTAAAGGATGTGGAAAGGAGGAGAGTGTATGGCTGATAGCTGAATGTCTTTATTAACAAGAGCCATCATCATAACTTCAATTATTTATTGTGTAATTTACATAATAGATTATTTAATTGTAAGTATTGTAACTTTGGTACTTTACCGCGTGTCAGAGCTTTAGTTGATTTTCTAAATTCTAACGACAGCTGTAATTTAGAGACTTTTAATGTGGAGTGAAGGTTAAATAGGAAACTTCGTGACATCCAAGTTGAAAACAACCTGTGTTATATATGAAATATCTTTTATGTAACATCGGTTAGAACAACTTCATCTCAATGTTTTTACTGAATATATGTACTTTCTAGAGTGTGTGTCAAAATAAGAGCACGAGAGGGAGAGAGACGTCCGCACACAGACACATTACAAAAGAACGAGAGAGCGGGGGAGAGATTAGAAACAGTAAGAGAGAGAGACAGAGAGGAGAGGAGAGACAGAATAACCCAGCAGTCGTCGTGTTTCACCCGTTCCCTCACCCGGCCCAAAATCGAATTGTACCATTTCTTATCTGCCATAAGCCTATTCACAGAAAGCTCTACAGGGCACTGTCATCCCAACTCAGCTCGTCTAATTCCAGATTAAATCGTTGCCTTTTCTCCGTCGGTAATTTATGGAAATAACAACTAAGAAAAAGAGGATTTGAGTAATGACATCTTTAAACTTGTCAGGATAATGGCTCAGTGAAGGGGGGGGGGGGGGGGGAAGAGCCTGTGGCACTGCTGTCTTTTTCTGAAAAGGGTCGCTCTACTGTACCAACCCCCCCCCCCCCCTCCCCATCCTCTCTTCTGCCTTCACCTACTCTTTGTTTCTCTCCACGTCACTCCTCTCTTCTTCTTCTGCCTTCTCCTCAGCTGCTGGGTTTTATTTTTGTGATCTTGCGTCAACATTTCCTTCCTTTTATGATTCCCCCGTCGCGGTTTGAATAACAACACGGATGCACTTTGCGTAGAAGCTTTTATCCAAACCACCTGAAGTAACAATGATAGGCTTGAAGAGGAGGAGGAGGAGGAGGAGGAGGAGGAGGAGGAGGAGGAGGAGGAGGAGGAGGAGGAGGAGGAAGTATGACACATTATATGTCATTTAAATAGTGTCATTTGATTTTACAATTTTTACGAGGTTGAAATGGAGCCTGACGTGTGGATTATAGGGAATAAAATATATTTACCCATATCTATAAAAATAAAATTGTTACGAATTTATAAGATAAGATAAACAACTGCTAATAAAAAGCAAGTTCAACCAAATATATAGAACTGGAATTCAGAAAACAAACTTTTCAGGATATTTCTGAAACCGCTTGGTTGGGTGATGAGTGGAATCTACGAGTGCCACTGGTCTCCCAGTGCTTGCCCAGTTGGCACACAGTTTAACAACAGGGGCTGCAGGCGCGGCATACTGGGCAAAACCGATGATTGGTTTCCTCAGTCCCAGTCAGACTGACGCCAAACCCTGTGGTGTGAACTGGCGAGGGTGTGATCACACATGTGGCGTGTTTTCATCATCCTCGACATGTACATGTTGACAAGTTTCTTCACACGCCCCCGAAATACACAAGCCAGCCCGAGCCACCAGTAAACACGTCACATGTCTGACAGCTTAGGTGATCTGTCAACCAAATGGTGCGGGGATTTAGACGGTGAGGTTGGGGGGGGGGGGGGGGGGGGGGCGAACAAATCTAATTCCAGTCACTGTAACTTCATTGAGGATGATGGACGCTGGTTGCTGTATCACCTCCACGTGAGGAACCAGCTGCCAGATGGCCGTCCAGCACACTTTCATTTGTGATGCTGGGCTGTGTGAGCACGAGCCGCCGCTGCCCATCAGGTGTCAATATTCATCTCAGTAGAAAAGACAAATCCAAATCACACACTGTGCATGCAGTGGGGACCCCCCCCCCCCCCCCCCGGCTTGGGGCCCCTGGTGGGGAGGTGGGGCCATGGCCGTGGTTTGCACTTTTCTCATCACGGTCTAGTTTCCTGTTGTCATCACACGTGTTTGGCGTGCACACGACCTGTAGGTACATTCTAACCGACCCGCCGTCTTCGATTATAACTCACCGCTGTCTTTGAAACATATTCCCCTTGTCTTAGAACGATCTTATTACCGCCTCTGCAGAATCAGTCTCCAGCCTCTGATGGAGAAGCACTGACCTAGACTAATAGAGAAGAGTAGAGGACGAGAGGGCCTGGAATAAAGCGGGGAAATGGCGGCCTATCCAGGTCAATCCATCCATCACCGCGCAGTTACTCAGACGGAGGACAGCTCCCGACAGGGGTCTGAGTGGTTTGGGATTGAGATGGAAGAGAGCGAGAGTTATAGCTCCTGAACCCTCCCCCTCTCTTCCTTCTTGAGAAGAACCTTGACAAGGAGGACCCGTCCTGGATCAGCACGGAGAAAACCACCAGTAAAAGAAAACTGGTGTCAGGAAAAACATGAAAGAAAAGCAGAGGTGCATCACGGGGCTTTCACGTCTGTTCCTTCAGCTTCTGAGTGCGGTTACAGACATTCTGACAGTGTCTTCTGCACTGTGCAGCGACTGGTTACCTTCAGCATTGAGTCACTTTAAACTGTCACCAACGATCAGTGTCAATTCATAACAACCAGTATCAACCATCACCGTGAAGTCACTCACTGGTTTATGAGTGCCGGTGTGAAGCCACACGTTTGGCATTTTGAAAGTAACCATATTTATTGACGATAAGATCGACTTCAAACCGAAACTACTTCAGTTTGTATACCCAGGCTCTGCAGGTGGCCTCTGGTTTGGAGAGCCGCTCTCAGAACCACTTACAGACACGTGCACCACTTAATATGCTCATATTCACAGATAACCTAACCTTGTGTCTCTCCCGTCCATAAACAAGTCCACACATTTACACAAATTACTGCACATTAGTGTGAGCTGCGAGTCCAACCCGGTCCTGGAGCTAAATGAATGCACATACTGAATGAGGAGCCTGTGCATTTCATTCCCTTGTGCTGATCATGCAAACTGAGGCATTAGAGCTAAAAGACAAAATAGCTGAACTCCCTTTTTTTGGTTTTAATGCAAGAGCTGCTTCACAACCTTCACAAACAAGTGTGTGTGTGGACGTCTCACCTGTGTGTGTCCTCTGGTGAGCCTTCAGGTGGGAGCTCTTGGTGTACACCTTCCTGCAGCCGTTGAACTGACAGCGGTGAATCCTCTTCTTGTTCTCCGGGAGCTCCCCGACCCCGATCGTGCACGGGGCCCCCTCCTCTTCGTCCTTCATCCGGACAGGGAGGGCGTGTGCCGCCACCAGTCGGGCCGCGCTGAGCCCCACCTTCCTGGCCACCAGCTTCAGGGTGAGCGTGCCGTCGGCGGAGGCCGTCAGTGTCTGGTTGGGTTTGACCAGGTGGCGGCCCAGCTCTGGTGACGACGGGGGTGTCAGGGAGGTGACGGCGCTCAGCTGGGCCTGGTGGACGCCTTCCATCCCTTCTACATTTTCCAGCCCCTGGCTCTTGAGTTTGAGGTCCCTTTTCATTGCCCCGGTGGAGGGGAGGTTCTTCCGTGTCGGGCAGAGGATCACCGGAGGGCTCGGAGGCTCCGGGAGGCTGGGCGGGCCCGGGAGCAGAGCATCTGTCAGCTCCTCCTCGCCATCCTCCTTCAAGTAGGCCGGAGTCAGGAGACCATCCAGGTCCTGGTCGAAGAGCTCGGACAGACGCTTGGGCTCCGTCTGCAGATAGCGCTCCAGCTCCAAGCAGGTCTGCGGGGGAGAGAGAGAGAAAACACTCCATTTAGATTCAGCTCAGGCAAGTTCACGCTTTGGGCCAACTGCTCTGAAAGTACCCGTCCTCACTCTTAAACCCCACTCGACCATTTCAACAGGCTTCAGATCCTCTGATATGCCTTCACACGCCGTGGAGAGGAAATCTGCATGGTGCCATCCGCTCACCCAGACCGGCAACTAGCAGAGCTCTGCCAGCTGCCACATGCACACACACACGCAGATAGCCTCCAAGACAGCCAGGATTACCTGGCAGCTCCGGCAAGACGCCTGATTACACACTGATTGATTGCAGCCGCTGTAGCGCGGAACAGAAGCGAGGTGAGTGGAGAGCGGGAGGAGAAGTCCTAAACAGCACCGAACTCCTATCAGACAACATTTTATGGAGCTCTGACAAGCCATGTGTGCACCGGCTTCCTCCGCCGAGCCAAGATAGGAAGATTTATTCAGCCACAGTTATGGTCGGCTTCATCCCTATTACACCAAACACCTCTCCCCGCGGAGGGCAAATAAAAGACTGCATCCCCGACTCGTGTGAACTGGCATCCTGAGAAGTCTATTACTTTGCAACAAGCTGGCAAGGATCTAAAAGGAGAGCCGGCGAGGGAAGGAGACGCTCGGTGTCCAAGGATGAAGCCATTACGTCTGAACGGACGGCGGCGGTGGTTTGATCCCGGGATCGTTGTGTTTCACGTGTCGCCACTAACCCGTTCTGACAGCTGGGATGGAGGCGAGCAGCTCCACCGGGCGCCCGCCGCTCGCCACTTCATTTGTGTGTAAATAGGCACTGACAGACAGAGTAGCTTGTTCCATTATCAGGAATAAGGTTGTACAGACAGAGCACATCAGAGACATTTACAATCTTGCAGCCCCCCCCCCCCCCCCCCCCTTGTTTGCACCATCTAAATATAAAACCCCACATTTGCTTTTTTCTTTTTGCAGGGGGGGGGGGGGTCTGTTGCTAAGGGAGCGTGATATCTCCTCTGAGTCGTCTTGTTGCGAGGAACAAAAAGGGATTTGGAGTTTTTCTACTTTTTACGCTATTTGCATACTGGCATCAAATTAAAAAGCTGCTCGAGACCACGTTTACAGTGGTTCCTCCCCCCCCCCCCCTCCCCCCCACTAGACGCCTACATGCTTTCTTCTTTTCTGCGACGGCTTTAGAAATAAATAACTTCTTTCATGCTCTATCTGTGAGGTCTCTGCTGTTTCCTTGATGGCTGCGTCCAGCGCATCGTGAATTCAAAGAGAAGGGCTTCCCCCCCCCGCCTTCCCTTCATTCTTCCTTTCAGAGCACAATTAAATATTGAAGGTGTTGAGACATGATGAAGGGAATAGCATGCGCTGCTCCATGAGGTACTGAAAAAATAACACAAAGCTGCTCTTTACACAGTCTTTCAACCTCGCACACACCACATCGCTCTCTCCCTCGCTCTCATTTTCAACATTACCGTCCTCCTCCTGCCTCGCCCCCTATCTATTCCCCCAAATCAGCCTCTTTTCTCCTCTTCCCTCTCATTGTGGCCTCCTCCTCTCCCAAGGTGAGGGCTAATTATCCACTAAAAACCAGCCGGTTAAAGGAGACTTTATTCAGCAAAACGCTGAGGACTGCAAACCAAGGTGAGGGTGTGTGTGAGGCAGAGATAGTTCAAGGGAGCGGAAAAGAGGATAGAAAAAGATAAGTGAGGGAGGGGAGGCGGCTGAGTGGAAGAAGAAGGCGGAGGTGGAGGTGGAGGAGAGTGATGGAGGGACAAGGTGAGGGAGCCTGGAGAGGAGAGAGAAGAGGGAGACGGAGCAGAGGAAGGTCTTGACTTCATTTTCTCCACGGGGGGTGAATCCGTTTTGGAAGTGTGACATTTGGCATAACGGGATCCTGTCAGCGGGCAAACCACGGGCCTCACGTGCACAGAGGAGGGCTCGTGCACACTCGTGTTAGGTTGTGATCTGCGCCTGCACGCCCGTGTGTGTGCGCACATACATGCATACCGTACTTCAGAGTGTGTGTGCATGCGTGTGCATACAGAACATGGGTTTGACGGATGAAACGGGCTGCAGGTGAGGGGGTGGCAGGTACGACCAGCTTATCCGGAGCTCTTTCTCTCACCCCCCCCCCCCCCCCCACCAAACCACCCCCCATCACTCCATCACGGCCCCTCCCCCTCTTCCTCCCTCCCCCAGGTGGTGACATTAACATTGTTAGAGAGAAGGTCATGCAGTTGATCAGCGGTTTCTGTGTGTGTAGCCTAATGTGGGTGTGTGTACTGTATGTAGCTGCATGTAATTATGCTACTTTGTGTGTGCACATGCATTATTATGCAGCTCGTGTGTATGTGCTTGTGTGTGTTAGTGTGAACACCTACGCACATGCATAAACACTATTTGCCCGTCTCGTGGGCTGAAGTGAATGTGCAACTTTCCTGTGTTTGTGTAGGAAGCGCATCCAGAGCCAGCAGCACCGCAGCACAATGGCCAAGATAAAGAAGTGCTAATGAATCGCTTCAGCGTCCAGCTCCTAAAACGCTTTAGGGATGATTCCTTCATGACCGAGGATAATCCCAGACAATCCAGAGCCAGTTCCAGCAGATCCACCTTCTCGCCTTACAAACTGGTTTTGGCGGCTGACGTGGGACTCGAGCATTTCTCCTGAGCGAGCCAAATACCTCGTAGATCCTGAATGAGTGGATGGAGTATGTCTATAAACCAATCAGTGTCAGGTGTAGGGAGCTGACGGCAGGATGGAGATATGTCGTGTTAAACTTTTATCTGAGACGGAACCTGAACCATGAACCTTGGTTCTGGACCTTCAGGTGTGAAAGTGCCCCGATTCTCGAGAGCGTTCTTCTGGAGTATTTACTCTTGCGCCACAGTCGTCCTCTAATGAACCGTCCCAGTGTCCCTGTCGGCCGGGACATATGAGTGACAGCGAGGCAGCCAGCACAATACCAGGACCCTGAGATTGAGGCAGTTAAATGGAATTCAGTCACCATTAATTTTAATATTCCCACCTGTGCGTCTCCTCGCTGTGACGTGTCAAAGGACCGTCGAGATCAATCGAGTGTTGTCGTGTGCATGAAGACGAGTTTGACCTTTTTGTCCTTTTCTGGTAACGTCTCATGTAACGGGTTGATCGGTGAAACTAAACCAAAGAAGGTCAAAGGTGAAACTGATGTTTGACGGCAGTGATGAGGCGTAAAATCCAAAATGTCGCCCGGCTGCAGTTTACAGGGTTCCTGTCCTCTCCAGGAGACGGAGATTTGTGCGACCCTGCCGGCTGTGCTGTATAATTTTTTATTAATTGTCGTTAAAATGTAACGGTCAATTAACGTGCCAAATTACTCATGATGAATCTTATCGTCTATAAATTGTTCAAAAATGTTTTTAAAAATGTGGCCCCGGTCGAAATGTGTGGGCGGCTCTGCTTTATGTCCATTCATCATTTTAACATTTTCAATAAGGGCCCACTTGTAGTGTTTAGTACCAAGTGTGCACGGGGCACGAGGCTTATTCTTCTTTTATTGGGGGAAGAACAAAGGATGGAGTAACATCTGGACACAGAAACGTGGCAGAAGCTCAAATAGGATTAAGAGAAGGATTGAGGGTTTCAGGTTAAACTCACAGTTTGACACTTGAGGTCAAATCACTTAAATCTTGTCGTCTTCACCCACAAGAAACATAAATATTTAAACAAAGCTCCGTGCTTTAGAGGCAGAGAAAGAGGGAACCTGACCCATAGATCATTTACAAATGTGTATTTTGTATTCATGTTTTCCACGACATACACAAATGTGAACACACACTGAATCATGCATGCAGAACACACCTCAGGTTAGTGAGGCTTAAAATCCAGCAGGTGCAGCGCGGTGACAAATATCCGCTGATCGCAAAGTCAAACAGGCTGAGAGCCGGGAACCAGCCCTGACTCATGCACTTCTACTTCCTGTGTCTGCTCCACTTCTAACTTCTCCCCCCCTCTCCTCCTCTCCTCCCCTCTTCCGTGGGGCCCTTGGCCTGGCAGCTGATACTCTCTCCACGTCACCTCCCTTTACATTTGGCCTGCGCCGAGCCGCCTGCCATCACCATCAAAGCGCCGGCTGCCTCCCAACTGTTACCCCCCCCTGCAACGTTGCTAATAAAAAGCCTGGGTTATAAATATGAACAGAGGAGCATGCATAATGCCCTGAAGGAAGGCCCAAAACACCACTAAACAGATAAATGTAATGGGGTGGATACGCCTCATTAATTTTAGGATGATCGTGTTTAGTTTTTACAGATGCCGTGATAGAGACAAGGTGCTATGAATAATATTCAGCACTGATGCTAGCAGGGTTGACAAGGGCAGGGCCGTACGGGGGGTCCCTGAGCCGGAGGGGGTGGGGGGGGGCTTGATACCACTCTCATGTCTCGAGCCGGAGCCAAGCAACGTTTAGCTTCACCGGCAGAAAAGGCTCAAAATGGGGGAAACTTCTTAAAGGTCAAAGTGTAAAAATGTCAAATTGCCAATTTGAAGAGTTTTATTTACAGTTTTGACCCGTGGCCCGAGTTCAGAGTCTTTGTGCTGAACCAGGCTGATGGATTCACACGTGAAGCTTCACATAAATGATACAGACGTGATCATGTTCTCTCTTCAATGTCATGTTAAACTATATTTAACAGTTAAGGAGCAGCAGGGATTTCCTTTGTTCTCTAGTTTCCTCTTTTAGTATTTGGATGTGATGGTTTCAGAGGATTGTTAACGTTATGTTCAGAGGTTGTTCTTGGTTCCGGTAGCAAATAGAAAACCGTATAAGCCGTGAGAGTGAGCCATCTGTGGCGTCACAACAGAAACACCATGTTTGATGTGCTTTTGATTGTCTGTCTTCCACAAATTGGAAAAAAACAACCTTTTCGGCACCGACGTGACATTTTGATTACTCTCTTCGGCCATTTTCATATATCATAGCTGAGGTTTGATTGCCCATTTTAAAAGTGAGTAACATTCACGTCACGGATGAATTAACGCTGTTTTCTCTTCTTCCGCAGTTTCACATTCAACAACTGACAAGTGTGTTTATTGCTTTTATTTAAATTGCACAGTGTCACAGGAAATAAGAGGCGGGCTCGGTGTGAATACAGACGCTTTGATTAAAATCCCTGAGAGCAATTAGTCACAGTTGTGGCTGCAGGTGAGGCTGAACAACGACCTCGTCACTTCTCACTCCAATGAGGAAATGTGACGCACAACCAGGACGCACAACCAGGCAGTGCTGTGGTTTCAGCTTCATGACGCACACTGATGTTGTTTACGGCTCTTTGTCGTGGCTGTTTGTAATTCTGCAAACACACTTGGCATTTTTATCTAAAGAAAACTTTGGGCAGGCACTTAATTCAGAGAGCATATTGTGTGTGTGTGTGTGTGTGTGTGTGTGTGTCCATGTGTGTGTTTGTGTGCACATGTGTGTGTCTTATCCAGCCGCGGTGTGTTAGAGCGCCTATGTCCCTCATTGATCTGGTGAGCCCGGCCAAGCCATCACTTTGAGGTGGCAGCTAAATGACCAGCAGCCTGAGGCAGTGGCCATCTCGCCAACAGCTTGTGTGTGTGTGTGTGTGCGCGTGTGTGTGTGTGTGTTTGCGTCGCAGCGCCTAATCGATAGGAAATGATACCGTGCAGGAGCTCATCAGCGGTGGCCATCGCAGCTGACAGAGACGGTAATCTATAACTTCGCTGAGCAATACTTGCACCCCCCCCCCCTTCCACACACACAAAATCTCTAAAAGCCCCCCCCCCTCACACACACACACACACACACACACACACACACACACTCTCCCTAAGCTCCCCTCCAGGGTTTTTGCTCTTTCCCGTGCACTCGCTAAGAGCCCTGGCCCCCAGATTTCAGACTCCTCAGAGAGTAGTGTGGCGTCATCAGCGGCTCCTGGTTGAGCGGAGGGGGGGGGGGGGGGGGGGACCTGCCTTCAGGGGCGAGGAGGTGGAGGAGCAGGAGGGGTGGGGGCGATAATGCTTCATTTTCCTCGACACTGATCTGAATAGCAGGGCGCCCTCGCGTCGCCCTGTTCCTCTCAATGGAGAGCGCGGCGGGGGGGGGGGGTGTTTGGCCAGGAGGGATCTGGGAGCTTCTGACGCCCCGACGGGGTTCTGGGGCGACGAGGCACAAGCAGAGATGGAAGGAGCAGAGACACAAAGAGAAAGAGCTAGAGGCTAGAGACAGAGCTAATTTATCTGCTGTCCCAGAGAAGAAAGAGGCCGACGGGTCAGAGATGAGGAAACAGGCCTCTGCACAAAGAATGGAATCCCAGAGCAGGAGAGCTGGGTTCCAGGTGAAGGATGAAGCCGTGGCCTCTTCCTACCTACAGCTGCAGAAACAAAATAAATATCCTGGTGCAGAAGAAGAAGGCAGGACTCCTCCTCCTCCTCCTCCTCACTGACTAACAGCTCCATCTCTCCCGGCACACGAGCCTCACCTAGCTTCAGATAACACGCCACGGAAACGGCTTAATTACACACGCGGCCTTATCAGACGACATTAGCCTCACAGTAATAATCAGAGCCGCCGTCAGCTCCTCCGTCAAAACCTGGCAACGCAGCACCTTGAGGCACTTCTACACAGGGTGGGCTTCAAGCTGATAACACGCTGCCAGTTGTTAAATCCCAATTTGCTGATGGAGTTTGAGGGAATAATGCTCGTTTGGTTGTAAACCTGACACGTCCGCTACACTCAGTCAGTTTCTGTGTGGACGGCTGCACTAGCAGACACAACGGGCACTGGAGGCAGAATATTACATTTTGTTTTGTTGGACTTGACGCTCACATTTAAACACTTTGCTCTCGGACACAGTAATTGCCTGTTTCTTTCCCTGTGAGGTTCAGTTGGTCGGTTCCTCAGGAAAGACGTCTCGGTTCCTGGAGGCCGACGTGACACATGCGTTCCTGTGATGGGGGGGGTCTTCAAAGCTGCTTTCATCCGGCAGCAAAGCCACAATGATGGAGCACTCAGAGCAACAAAACCTGGTGACCTCTGCTTAATGGAGCAGAAAGACATTTCCCAGCGCTTTCTACGAGCAGACACAACAGAAAACACACATCCACCGACACCGGGGACCTCCCCTCTCTTCTCCCAGCAATAACACAACATGGACACCAACACAAATCAAAGGACACATTTAAGGAAATGTGACTGGTTCAGTAACTCCCTCCACCAAGGAGGTTATATTTGATGCATTTGTTAATTGGCAGGATTGTGAATAAACTACTGGATGGATTTACGTCCTTCCAGATAAACAAAGGGCTCCACTGTGCCGGAGAAGAGACAAGGGGTCCGATGCTTATGTGTCACGCTTCACCTCAACACTCAAAAACAGCTAACGGTTAAAAAAGTGATGTTAAAACTTTCTCGCCGTGTCCTACTGCTGCTCTATCATTCTGTCTGGAAATCCTCTGGAGATCATGTTTAATGATCAAAAGCTCCAGAAAACGAAGATGTGTAATTGAGCGTTCTGAACTTTTTTCTTATTGAGCAATTGAATAAAGAATAATTAAAAGAAACATACATTCCTGAAAAGCTGGATGCATTAAAGATAGAACTACGATAGTGATATCAATCTTCTCATCACATCTCAACTTCTGGAAAGTCATTATATTTTATATCCTGAGCACACACACGTCTGTGTTCTCAGGACACACATTTGCTTCCGTCCCATGTGGATAATCCTTCAAGCTACACATGTTTCCTCTGAACGCTGGAAGAAGCTTGACTAGTAAACAGATTGAACTCGTGCAGATCTGCTGACCTTGAGCTCGACTCAGACCTTTATGAAGAGGTCTCAGCATCGGGACACAACAAGTGCAGCTGCACATAAAGACCTCTACGGCTCCGTCTAAATGGCTTGTGACAAAGTGTGGAAACGTCTTTGTTCTGGTATTAAGTCGAGGACGGGAGAGGTGGTGAGGGTGAAATAGGATAGAGGAGAGGAGAAGAGGCACTTTGAGACTGAAGACGAGGCACGATGGAAAGCAGGATGAGGAAAGCAGGGTGTGGAGGATGGGAGGGGGATGGAGGGGGGTTATAATCCCAGTGGGGAGGGGAACTCTGTCTCTCTTTAACTGGATTTGGGTGAGCTGCTGTTTATCGGCCTATGAGTCGCCGAGCGCGGCCTCTCAGCCGTCAAAACCCTCCTAATCTAATCAGGAGACATTTCAGCCATTTGCTTTCAGCGCGGCAGAGTGCAGCGGGCGGTTTGGACACGGCGGTGCTCGCCGGAGCCAGAGCGACACGTGCACGTGGGTGTGCGTTGATAGAGGGGGTCGGCGACAACAGTGGTTTTACAACAGTGGTTAGCAGCTTGCAGCAGGATTTGGGGAGTCTGCTTTCCGGATGTGGGGACCCCATTGTGTGCGGCAGGCTGGCTAATCTTCATTACCGCACACAATGCCGGGGCGAGAGAATGGGGCCTTGGCTGGAAAAGGCACGAGGAAACAAAAGAGTGGCGAGCGGTGAAAAGAGAAAGAGAGAGAGAGGGGGGGGCGGAGGGCCGAAAATAACACAGGGGAGCGAAGAGGGGCGAGATAAAGGGAACAGTGAAGCGGAAAAACTCTGCTTCCTCCTCATACAGTGGCAGAGGGCCGCTCGGTACCCCGCTCACGTCCACACACCGTGAAGTGCGACTGTGGCGCCGAGCCCGCGCCGATAACACCCAGAATGCTTCATTCTTACTCGCTCCTCGGCGGCTGAATAAGAAGCCACCTCCGTTTATGTTCTCCCAGGCGACTCGTCTGTGTTTACCCTGCGTTTGACTCGCAGGTGTTTTGTAACACTTAGCATCGTCTGTTAGCGCCTCAGTCTCAGCATCACGACCCCGAGCTGCACGGTTAGCTAAGAAGCAGTGGGGGGGGGGGCTGGAGGGGAGCGAGTGGCAAGAGAAGCAGGTCAGTGGAACAGTCTTGCAAGGCCGAGGTGGATTAGCTCAGACGCTGGAGCCGGTGAATCCGTGCAGTTACTCAAGAGTGTGTACATCCCCGTGACTTGGTGTGTATCCGAGAGCGTGCAAACAGGAGGTGGGGCGCTGTCGCTCCCTCCATTACTCCACCAGCCGCTTTCAAAACAAACCTGAGCGACAAAGACGGGAGCAAGCTGCTTAAAATATTGAAAGACGTCTCCTTGCTGTGGGCTCTCCTCCAAGAGATCGGGCGGACGGAGGGAGTGCATGTGAGTTTAGTTTGTGATGCGGATGGGCGGAGGCAGCGAGTCAGGATGAACCCGTTCACCCTGCAGTGCAGAGGGGCTGACTGTTCAGCAGGAGGCGCAGGAGGAGGCCGAGGACTTCTCACCCCAATCTCATCCTGACAATGCTCGGCAGCTCGGCGGCGTGGGGGAGAGGGCGGTTATGTGCACTGAGAGAGGTGCGAGGAACTCATTGACTTTGGCCTTTCGCTGCGTGTGTGATGCTGTGTGTGTGTGATGCTGTGTGTGTGGGTCTGTGTGTGTGTGTGTGTGCTTTGACCGCTGTCCCCCACGTACAGCAGCGTTCAGTGGGTGATGCCAGGGGCAAAGTGTGAGGCCCACAGTAAGAGCTCCATTAAGATTTGGGGTTAAAGTTTAAAGGCTGGTGAGTTAATGTGTTTTAAATTAAGATGGGGTCACGACAGGTGCAATATAGGAACATGCATATGTTGGAGCACACACATGTACAGTTTACACACACACAAACACACCATGCGCTGGAGAGATCCGCCCTGTTTCCTCTCACCAGGCACACACTGGTACAAACACACACATAAACCCAATAAACCCTGTCACCGAGGCGCCCTCCCTCCGCCTCACACTTTCTTGCTCAAACACGCACTCACATACACAAACATAAACCAATGAAAATTATTGATGTGCTCTCTTATAAAACAGTGGCTGCTCCCTTAAGTATTCCTGGCAACATCACAGGCTGAAAATAGCTGCCGACCCAAATAACTTTCCCCGCCGGAGCGGAGAAGGAGCCAGACCACAGCCACCGGCGACTGGCTTCACTAATTGGCATCATTTTACAATGAAATAATATCTGGGGCAATAGACTGAGGAACACGTAGCAGTAAACCGGAGAGCAGGAGGAGGTGTGGGCGATTTGAGGGAGGGAGGGTTGAGGAAGAGGACGGGGATGCCTCGGTTCTTGTTAGCATAAGTTATCAAATTCTCTTCCCTGAAATACGCGCGGGGGAATTGGATCGGATGGTGAAACATTCATGTGACAGCGTCAGTTTAGTAAGAGAAGAGGAAAAACATGCACAGCCGGGATTCATAAATGCTGTTAAGTCACAAACTGGTATTTATATCCCAGAGCCCCACGTACAGAGTTTGCTTTTATTGATTCGGCTCTGAACAGGAGAATTTATCACATGTACCCCAGGGAGAAAAATGAGTCTGTCAAAGGAATAAGTTATAGCAAAGAGCTCAATTCTTGTTTTTAGGATTCAATTATAAACAAGAAATGGCTTGACATCGTGGATTTTATCTTTGAGGCAAGAATTTTACACCCGGAGTTGTTTAAAAAGTTTAAAGCTCCCACAAGACGCACAAATCCCCATTTTCGACCAAACATCAAGATGGCCAACGCTGTAAGACACGTCCAAGGAGCCGCTCGTGGGACGGGATAAACACAGATGTCTTCTGGCAGCTTGAGTCTTAATTAGCACCAGGAGATTCATCTAATCTAAGGGTTGCCAGCCCGTCATTAAGGCCAAAACACACAGTGCTCCCCTCACATACCAGAGCAGAACAATGGGGAGCAGAGGTACGCTGTCACGCTGATGAATGGTTCTTCCCACAGGTCTCATTAAATCACACAGGGGCACTTCCCAGGCCGCTGGAACAGTTAAGCTGGGTGCAGCATCCTCTCGGCCGCTCTGCCTGTCTGCCTTGACACTTGCTGGATTTTTGTCCTGTCAAAACAATATATTTCATTGTGAAGAATTATGCTTTCAGGCTTTGACATATCAGCAAATCCCAATTCAAGCTGAATCTGCCTCGTTTTTGAGGACACAAGTCGTATCGTATTCAGACAACTGAAGCCTGCAGGGAATACAAACGACTGAAACCACATGACAGACCCAGTTGGCCGGAGAAACCAGTGCCTTTAGGGTAAACTGGGACCCAGTTTAATCTTTTCGGTGAATTTAGCATCAGCTGCTGACAACTGGAAACATCTTTTATCAGCTTCTGACGACCTCAGCTCTGGATTCAAGCTGCAGAAGCACGTGTGATCGTCTGTGGATCTTAAGTAAAGGATGTGGAGAAGCTTTGAAGAACAGAAGAAGAGACAAAGAGGAAGATTGGAAGAGTCAAAGCACGATCTTTGAGCCAACTAAACCACCTGTGTTTTTTTAATCAGAAATGCAGTTTAGCTAACTGGGCACTGTTTAGTAGACGCCTCCTGTAAATAATCTACAAGTAGGAGTAAGAAGAGACGAGGAAGAGGAGGAGATAAAGGCAGAAGAAGGGATAAGGACCCATCAGAGAAAGGACAGAGGGACTGATGCAGGAAAGGAAACGATGAAGGTCCCGACTCACTGGCCAGGCGGCCCAGCAGCTTTGGAGCAGCGAGCCATAGCAGGTGGAAAAACACCAGTGGCTTTGCATGAGCGCTGAGGCTGGCATGCAAACCACAATCTCCCACAAACACACACACACTGAGTGCATGGACTCCCACTAAGACACACACGCTTTCTACTGCTTGCAAAAGAAAACTGGACCTGCGGCGTCTCTCCTGGTTTCAACCTCAAGATAACATCCTCCCACAGAAACACACGTTCCCCTAAAGATCTCCACCAACGACCGTCTGGCTTCATAACGTGTCCAGCCAGTTCCAGAGCGGGCTGCGTCCTTGCGGCTGTCACCACTAAGAGCTTAGGGCCGTGATTGATGACTGGCTTCAGATGACAACAACAAGCAGCGTTGTTTACTCAGGGCAAATTGCCCTTGTCTCTCATACCCCCGTCCATCTCCTCCTCCCCCCGTTGTCTCGCTCCATCTTTGGAGGGAGATGGTCCACATGGCTGGATCTCTGGTTTCTGGATGGCTCCCGTCCCTCGGGGGGGGATTAGCCTCTCAGACTGACAGCTACACAAACAAATAGGCCAAAACTGGTCCTGGTGCTTGCCAAGGCTGCCTAGCAACAGGTAGGCAGAGAGATGGGATGTAGAGCTTGGTATGTCGCAGCCAGTGGTGGCTGTGAAGTGCCTGGACACAGTGTGAATGTGTGGCCGCTATCAAAGCCAGTGCATTTCCAAATGTGTGTGTGCAGGCTGCCGGATTAAACAAACTGTGGATGGAAGAGGAGGATGAGGAGAAAACAGGAAATTAGCTCTTTACTGTAACTTATTCCCATGACAGATTCTTCTACACACGTTTCTATTATCTCTGTAGTACATCCAATAAATGTAGGTGTTGTACTCTTTGAATAAAAAGGAACAGACAAACAAACGGTGATGGAAACCTAATGAACAAACACGAGACGCTGTTGATATCGCACTTTGCATCTAAGTCACAACGTTAGTAGAGTTTACGACTCTTGACTGGATCCATCTGAGCCGAGTGAAGGGTTCACATCCCTCTGACGGAGGCTGAGGGTTCGTGGCCCACTGAGCAGATGATCCTCCTTCTAACAGACACATCTTCAGCGATGGGATTATCGGTGGAAAACTTAATGAAATATCTGTGGAAATGGATGTAAATTCTTTTTATGCATCAATTTCTTCTGCAAATGTTTCCTCTGCTCCTTTTATTCATGTCGTCGCTCCGAATAAAAGAACCTTTGTTCGGCAATGTGCAAAATTTTGATTGCATAACTCTCCCGAGTTCGACTTTCCTGCAGAGGGACTGACTTTAACAGGGGTGAGAGTGGAGCCAATCAAACCAGGCAGCTGTGATTTCCTCAAAACTGTCCTTCTCGGAATTCGTCAAAGCGAGAGCGAGCAGGAGACATCATGAGATGGAGAGAGAGAGAGAGAGAGAGAGAGAGAGAGAGAGAGAGAGAGAGAGAGAGAGAGAGTGAGAGAGAGAGAGAGAGAGAGAGAGAGAGAGAGAGAGAGAGAGAGAGAGAGAGAGAGAGAGAGAGAGAGGAGAGAGAGAGAGAAGAGAGAGAGAGAGAGAGAGAGAGAGAGAGAGAGAGAGAGAGAGAGAGATTCCAAAGCAGAAAATGAGTCCCTGAGACTTCCCTTCCTCCTCTTCCTCCCTGTGGTTTCCACGCCGGATGGCAGAGGCGAAGCATGTCGGATCACGGTAAGGTGCTGTAACGGCTTCCCGATTTCGCCTCAAATGATGTGAAAGTCATTGCCAAGCCATGCGAGCTGGTGTGAGGAGAAAAAAATGACTGGCTCCTCTCCTCACTGTTAATCAAACCTGGGGTGGAAGAGCGTTTCACAGACGGAAGCCATACATAAAGATATGCTTGTTCACAGCACTGCCTCCCCCGTCCTCCCCCCTCCGCTCTCCCTCGCACTGTCTTTTTCATCGACACCTCCTCCTCACCCCTTCCTCGTCTCCCCCTCTCCGACAGCCCAGTCACTGAAGCATCAGACAAATGAACGCTTCCTCCCTCGTCCCCTCTTTCATCAGCGCTTCCCACCTTTTCATCAGCGCCCATAAAGCAGTGGCAGTCACCTATCCCTAGCAATCGCCTCTCAGCTGAGTGATGAGACAGAGGTGGCAGAGTTCACTAAGCGCTCTTATGGCAGAATGGATGTTAGTGGGTCAGGGGGTCACTCCTACATCTCATTACACAACTTACACACAAACCTGTGCACATGTGTGAGGCGGTGTGTGCATACAGGGAAGATGCATAGAAGGTCCTGCAGCATGAAATCCAGAGGCTGTGCATGAATGCAGCAGAGATAAATGAATCTCTAGAAATGAAATAACAACTGAATGCTTCAACTCTTTCCTGGAAATCAGCTTGTTAACATAACTGCTGCTGCTCCGGAGCCAAATTGAGTTTCTGCACTTCCAGTTAATTTATGCATTTGTACCAATTAGAGGAACTCATAGCTCCTTTATCAGCGTCTCCACCAGCCCTAAACAGACATGACTGTTTTCTTAGAATCACAGCATTGAGTAATAACCTTGTGTCTAAACACTGAGGAGCATCCAGCAGAGATGCTTGCCGCACAAAGCCTCCCTTTCATGCCTCTGTGCGTCACGGCCCGAGTCATGTCAAATAGATTCTACGTGGCATCCATCTTCAACATCTTCTGACCGCTATCGGGTTAGAGGTGAGCAAAACAACGCGGCGAGAAAGCAATTTCATATTTGACATCGGGGCGTCATGAGGCAGCACGGGGTCGCGTGGGAATCTGTGAGGACGTCTCTGAATGGACTGCAGCTGGAAGACAGTGCTGCTGTATAATGTGAGCCATCAGGAGTCTGCTGTCCCCTCGGAGGTGACGCTGCAACACTGCTCTCCTGCTTCCTGCACTTTGTCCCAGCATCCAGCGAATGGAAGCAGGCGTCAGTTAAACTAAAAAGGGATTTAACCAAATTTTTCTCTGGCGAGTGTCCCAACCTGATTTGAGGAATTCCTCCTCTTGTACTTACAGTTGATGTGACATTTTAATAAAGCCGCAGGCGTGGAACGGAGACACTACCAGGAGCTCTTTGGAGACAAATAAGATTAAGCTCCAGTTTGTCCTTCCTCCTCCAGCTTGAAGAATACTGAGCTGTGCCTGTTACAGGATTGATTTAATTTGAATTTGCATAAACTTACATGAAATAGGGGCTGGTAAAAAGGTCACGGTGAATATATGGGATGTGTTTAAAAACCGGCTCCGCAAAACCAAAGAGGAGCGATTGGGGAGCGCTACAGAGGAGCTGAGCAGCGGCGTGGGGAGAACACACGAGTCCCGAGCTTACACAACAGCCCTGCAGAGATCCAAAATCCATAATGTGCTAATTCTATAAGAGGAACGCAGAAAGAAAAGGAGAGAACGGAGGAACCAGGGATGGAGGAAGACGCAGACAGGAAGGAGGGGGCCGCTTGGCTGCGATCCCCAGCACCCCCCCGCTGTGTGTGAGAAAGCAGCTGTGGCCTACTGAGGGTTACATAATAAACTGAGACACAAACGCACACCGGCGTGCACGTACACACACAAATACACAATATGGATTCATATGGATAATCACAGATTTACTGCTGGATCTTTCCTGGTTCTTCCTCTGTCTCTCTCCTCATCGTGGTCCCTCTGGAGGCCGACGGGGGGGTCACCATGCTGGAGCATCTCTGACCACGACTCTAACAACTCCTCCATCTCTCCTCCTCTTCCTCCTCCTCTTCCTCCTCTTCCTCTCCCATCTAACCTCTTCATCTGCGACTGTCTGTCTGTGTGTGCTCGTCAGTCCTGGGGGGGGTTCGAGCCCGCCGGACTGTGAAATGTGAAACCTTGCAGTGGGGAGAATGTGCGTGCTCTGCAACTTCCCCCACCTCTGCACTCAGCGCCCCTCCACCCCCCAGATGGAGCCGCCGCCGCCGCCGCCGCCACCACCACGCTGCTCCCGCCCGGGACATGTGCGTGTTATGGAGTCGCGTCCGAGCGGTGGTAATAAGTGGACGCATCCGAGCACGGGGGTTTGCATATGGAGGTCGCTCCGGAGCGCCCTGCTGCTCCTTCCATATTTAGAAACATCCAAGACACGTACAATCTGTCCACATCCACATATAGTTACCCATAATGCACTGTGCGGCAACATACAGACATTTCGCTTGGGCAGACATCAGGCACTCAGCCCACATGTTTGTGTGTGTGTGTGTGTGTCGAGCCCCTGAGGGACAATATATGTGTTGGAGGGTATGGTGTGTGTCCTGAGGTCAATGACAGACAGCCATTTGTGTGGTGTCCTGTTACAACTACCCCATCAGGGTCAAGTGCTGAGGCTGGAGCCAGATCATCAGTGCAACCTGAAAGATCACATCAGGCTGCAGGTCCGTCCAGATGTTTGTCTCCTCGTCTCACCTTCTCAACGTGAGGAAGATGACGCTAAGTGTTTGCCTGTGAAGCCAAGCGAGGTTTCATCAGAGAGGATTCCAGTTTACACAGGAGCAGAACAAGCGCTGGAAATTGCAGCCAAGCTAACGAGCCAATTCTGTGGCTGTGAAGACGCAGCACAACACGTGTACTCTTTGCTTTGATGGAAAGTGGGTTCCACAAATAATGAGTAAGTTCTGATCAGCTCTGCTTGTTCCAAATCCAGCTCAAACCTGCTGCTCGCTCCTCCTCTGAACAAGCGACTGTACTGGGATTTGGAAGCGAGACAGCACAGTTCAGTTTGGCACCATTAGGTTCAATAATGGAACAAATAGCAGCCTCAAATGTGCCATCTGCAGACCTCCGAAACACTTTCCCCCTTTTCTACTCCCCGTCCCTCCATAACCGCCTGAATCCTGCCTCACAGACACCCACAGGGGACACAGTCTTCATTCTTACCATCGCATCTCAGGGAGCCATTTAAGGGCCGACGACAACGGCCTCCTATCTCACCATCAGACCCCATAAAAGCATCAAACTCTAAATTGTGCCGGGAACACAGAAGGGATTGCTCACACCGCGGGTCCTCGGCTGGAGCCGGAGCTTTTAAGGCGAGCGGCGGCTCATAACTCCTGTGTTCACTGGGTCTGGCTGGCGTCTTCATGTCAGCGCCACAGCGAGCGCACGCTGGTTCACCAGGAACACGTCTGTGCTGCGTGAGGAGCGGGGGGGCATGGCATGGTCACTGTGTCCTGAAGAACTCAACTAGATCAGGTTTTCATGATTAAAGACAAAGTGATGAGACACAAGAGCAAAGCAAATCGGTTTAAAACTGATGTATTTTCCTCATTTTACTGATTTATTTGCCTTTTTATTTAATTAGAATGATGATGAAATGAAACTGACACAGGCTGAAGGTCCGAGATCATCAGGTCCAGACAACCTGAGACATTCTCCTTAAGTCTATTCTGTAGCCAGGATCAACAATTTAGGAAAATCGGGCAATGAAAATATATAATTTCCTCATGTCAAATAATAAACACTGTGCATATTAGCTTGGTGTTAAGAAATTAAACTACATCCAAATGTGCTTAACAGACAGTGAGTCTCTGTAATTCCAAAATGGACGTTGTCTCGTGGAGAAAAAGCTGCAGACAGTCAAAGAAAACGGACATTTCCAGTCTCCACAGATAAGAGCTCCCTCAGCCTCGTGTCTATATGCAGCTCCCTCCCTCCCTTCCTCCCTCCCTCCCTCTCTCCCTCACATTTGCATCAGGTATTGATTTTTGATATGCAGGCTGTGGGTGAGAAGCAGCACACAGTGCACGTAGGCCTTTGCAATTTAAAATCCACTGACAGCGAAGGCTGGGAGTTGGAGACTTGTTATGAAAAGATGCGTCGGTGGGCGAACAGTAGGAAGCCAATTAGGCTGCTCCGACCACGACGAATGGATGTGCACGGTCACGCACCGGCTCCCCCCCCCCCCCCCACTGTCATGCATGTTACGCATGGAGCAGAGAAGTGGGGAAAGCTGCGGCTCCTATTGCAGGAACAATACCGGCATCAGGTTTCCCTGCAATGATTTTTTCCTGCCTGTCTGGTCTGTCAAGTGCAGCATGGAAATCATCATCAGCATCACTACCAGCAGCAGCAGCAGCCATGCAGGTGGCCTGGTGGCTGCATGGCCCTTGTTTGAGCTTCAGAATGAAAGTACAGGAGGCTGGTTAGACAGGAAGATGCTGCTTTCACGCGTTAATGGTGCAAATACAAAGATAAAGTGGAACAGGAGCGTTTAAAGCTGTTTTACTCCCAAGAAAAAACCGTTTTTCCTACAAGTAGCAGTGACATGAGAAGCTGTTTAAATGTCTGGAGGATGCACACAACAAGCACAGCAGGTGTCACGGTTCACTGGTGTCAAACAGGAGCAGGAACGTAAAGTCCATCAGCATGTGGCCGCGTGGATCCCTGCGCGTTTCTCTTAATATTCACCCACTGAAGTTGTGTGAAGGGAGAGTGTGTGTCTGTGTGTGTGTGTCTCTCTGTGTGTGTGTGTGTGTGTGCATGCAGATGACAGTTATTCTCTTTCCTACACGGCTCTTCCTCGCACGTTCGTTCACCCCTGCATTTAAATATGGTACAAAGCCAGACATGTTAGGAGATCTATAATGAATAAGGGAAGGGACCTCTCCGCATGCAGGGGCTTCACAACTCAGTAATCTGAGGGATGCAGATCTATTATTCACGACCAATCCAGTCCCTATTATGGGATTCGCATCTTCATCTTCCCCAATCGCATTTGACAGCTTTATTACGCGCCGGCGTGCGTTCGCATATCATCCACTTTGCCCTCTCTCCGAGAGAAATGTCAGATATTTGAGAGAGGGGAAGCGACTCGCCCCCTCGCTTCTCCCTCAACTCCACATGCATCCACGCTTTGGAGGAGGGAAAAAGTTGACGCCCGCATCCCGAGCGCGCACATCATCACCGGGGCACCGTACGGGGAAAGCTCCGCTGTGCAGGAGGAGGAGGAAGGAGGAAGGAGGAGGCTGGAGCTGAAAGTTGAGACGTACCTGCTGCCAGTTCTCCTCCAGCGACGGCATGGCTGAGAAGTAGCCGGTGTCGTGCACCAGCTGAAGTTCCTGGAAGATGCTGTGGTTCGCCAGGACGTCCATGCTGACGCGCGGTGCTGGAAAACAAGAACGGTCCACAGAGAAAAATGCGTCCTGCTCTCGGCTGTGTCACACCTCTACATCCACTTCTCTCATATTAGTCCGTGAGAGGAGCTTAGTGAGTCGGGCTGGCGGCTGCGAGCGTCCCGGTACCTGCGCGCATTATCGAGGTCGGTGCGTAAAAGCGACTGGAGGGGATGGAGGCTCCATGCGCGGACGCGTGTTGCCAAAATAGACAGTGATAGGGAGCCAGAGCCGGGGAGGGGCTTGGTAAACGAAGGGGCGTTATCTGCTTTGTCAATCAACCCCCCCCCCTGCTCGTCCATTTAAGGCAAATGGGCGGCGGAGGAGTGATTAGTGCGGAGCTGGAGCGTGGAGAGGCGGGGACTGGCACATCCACTGGTCTGGATTGGCTCCGGCGACACGTCACTCGTGCCAAATATGGGCTCGATAGGTGAGCTATTTATGGATGGGTATATTAGATTTGGAAAAAGGTCTGAAAGGCTAGTGTGAGAGGAGAAGCCGTGGTGTAAACACCATGTGCTCGCAAACAGGAGCTGGAAACCATATTAATAGGCTGAGATATTGTTCCCCTGTATAAATATTTAATCATAACGAGCTGCAGGATCAGGCATTAGCTGCAGGAAGCACGTTTTCCTGTGTGATACGTGTCTCAGCTCGGCTTTATGACAAATTGATGTTTCAAACCTGTGAATATATTTTGTGTGTAATCGAGATTTAATCCGGTTTACACACAAGTTTTTCCCTGAGGTGGAAAGTCAAAGTCTAACTTGTTATACTGACCCACATCCATGAAAATCAAGCTCAGCACTTCCTTTAAGAGTGTGTGTATGTGTGTGTGCGTGTGTGTGTGGGGTGGGGGGGTGATGATAAATAAGCAACCAAATCTTTTTTAAATACGTCTCGTTCGCTGTCGTGAGTAATGCCACTGATTCGCTCGCCCCGTGTAAAGCCATTGAAATGGTACAGTGGTGCTCTCTCACTGTGCCACACACACACAGACACACACACACACACTCTGTTGTGGAGGTCTGTAATCTCATTACAGGGCAGGGGGCTCTGGGGGGGGGCGGCAACACGATTTACTCGTGGCAGTTTGGGAGGAAGAGCCGAGCCGAGCTGACATTTATCCACTGGACACGAGTCACTCCGTCTCTCTCTCCTCTTTTTTCCCAGTGTCCTCTCTGCCTCTTGTCCGTCCCTCCTTCTCGTCCTCCCCTTCTTCACGTCTCTGATTTCCTTCCTCTCGCCTCTCCTCTACAATCCCCCACCACAGCCAGTGTTCCACCGTGTGTGATTTATGCAGAAACACATGACAGAGACGTGCAAACATCCACTGTTGTGTGTTTGCTTTGCACTCGTGGGTCGCCTGGTCTGAAACAACAGAAAAGCAAACAACAACCTGTCCTGTTCAGTCCGTCCTCTCACGGCTGACTGAGGTGTAAAATATTTAAGAGATAAATCCTGTTATTTTTATGCATTGTTTATGAAGTCCTGGGATTAGAGGAGAGGCAGCTGGAAGTGAGCGGATGGTTTTATTCTCCACTAAACAAATTCAGAACAAAGCTGTGACTGATTTTTGTCTTTCAAACGACCACGTTCACGACTCGAACCCGGGAATCATCCCACCGGCCGGTTGAGGTTCGAGTCCCCGGGAACGTCTCGTAGCTCTGTTGTCTTGTTGACTTTATTTACGATGGTATTTACTCACAGCAGCTTGATGAAAGCAGCACCGGTCACATTCCACTGTTGAAAAGCAGTTTGTTTTCCGCCCTGCCACATTCGTTAACGCTGTGTGCAAACATGTCGGCTTCGCTGCTGACACACACACACACAATTTACATCCCGACAGTGTTTTACTCTGAAATCTGTGAGCAAATCACCAGAGCAGAGGTGATTGACATCAGGGTCAGCACGTAGAGGGGCAGGGTTTGAGAAACACGAGGTCTCGTCCCTGTGTGGACAAGAAATCCATTTATTTTAAATTAAATAACAGTAAAAGTAATTATACAAGCCAAGAGTTTAGGAGACTTTACAAGGTGCTGTGTTGTAATACGTTCCTCTGTGTTGTTTCATTTCCATCCTCTTAAAACTAATCTTCCATTTTATGTATCATCCCACCGTAAAGACCAAACTTTCTGGTGAAGCTGCAGCTGAAGAAGTTCACCACCATCACCAGGAAGTAGCCAAACGGCGAGCCTGGTGTCAGTGCCCCTCTCAGACGTCTGCATCCCCCCTGCCCATCTTCCTCCTCCTCTTCCTCCTCGGCCTCAAGCCCATGCATATCATAGATTAAAAAAAAAAAAGAAGTGCTCACCATTCTCCGTGGGCACACAGCGTTATATTGTGGATGCTGACATTGCTCTTACCTGGCAGTTGGTGCTTTTACTGTATTAATAATGGAGCAGGCACCATCCATCATGGGGATATGAGGCTGCTAATCATGTCAGCTCGCTGCATATTCACTCCTTTCATCAGAAGAGGAGGAGAGGCAGCGGGAGAGAGGCAGGGCGGAGGGCAGGAAACGCAGGAGAGTGACGGGGAGAGGCGGAGATAAACAAAGAGAGGATTTCTTTAAAAAACGATAAAATAGAGGAAGAGGGAGACGGGACAATATCAATGTGCCGAACACATGACAGATGCCCTTGGCCTTTTGCTGAATGGCCTCCCTGTTGGCAGGAGTTAACCAGTGTATTTAAACAGGACAAGACGAATGGGACCTCTGCTCCCGCTGCTCACTGAACCAGCCCATTTCTATTCCAACTCACAGCCTCCCCCGTGTGGGAATGCTAATATGGTTAGCTGACATTGCCGGGGTTAAAACTTCAGAACGGCATTTTATTGTAATATTCACTTCGCTGCCGAGCTTTTCAAAACCTTTTTCCTGGGGAACCTGTGCCGAGGGTGGTGGGCGTTATTCAGAGACAGAGTCCTTTAGTTACTGGAACATTCAGGCAGCGTTTCCAAACCAGTTTGACTCAGTTCTACTTCAGAATTAGCAGATACACAGGTTTCTAAACGATGATTGACTCCTAAACAGAGGAGAAACTGTGGTGCTCTCTCACCTCAACACCATATTCTTGATGTCCTGGTTCCATCACTGACAGCAGCCAGATGTGAGTGGGTTCTGTGACCAGTGGGAAAGTCTCCTCCCAGCTCATCCCTCCATCAGTCTCCTGCAGCCGAAGGACCTTGAGCGTCAGTGTTCATTTGGCCTCATTTCATATAACGTGACAACAACAAGCTCTGATGTGTTTAAGCAACATTTCCACAAACATGGTGCCACCCCCCCCCCCCCCCCTTGAATTACATCTGTGGTATATTATGATAAACCTTTATATTTAGAGGAAATAAAACCGCACAATTTGCTCCCGGCATCTGTCCTCGAGCGCGGCTTTGGCCGAGCCACCAGCGCAGGAGAGTAAATTTGCTGGTGATTGATGGGCCTGGTTAAATAAAGATAAGATTTTGAAAACGTGGCCATATGTCTGCCGTATGCACTGCCTCTCTTGGCTCGGAGCCCGGATGCAGAACATCCTCAATATCCCCACGTCTTTCCTTTTTTATTTCCCCGCTCTGCTCCTCCATAGGGGGAAGAACCAGGGGAGTGGGGGAGAAGGTGGAGGTGGGTGGAGGGGGTGGATTTCAGAGCGACAGGCTGACTGAGGGAAGCGATAATGAGAGCTCGGGGCTGTCTGGGGTGCAAACTCCTTCCCCGTGCGAGATGGCTGCAAGGGAAGGAAAGGCAGACGGGGGGGGGGAGAAAGTGCCCTCTCAGCTGGGCCGTGTTTGATGCGGCGATGCTGCTTCCTACGCCGGGAAAAGAGAGCGGAAGCCCAGGCAGCGAGGAGGCCATGAGGGGCAGCTGGTAAGTGCCAATTAGGCGCCGATGAGTGGGAGACGGAAACACCCGTTTGCACACGCGCTCCTCCTGCAAGCAGGCGGGGAGGAGCAGCGGGGAGGTGAAACAAATAGCTCCTAATCCCTGTCAGTTCTCCCTCAGTCGCTCTCCTCTTCAGCCTGTTCGGTAATGTCACATCAGTGTCGGCTTAAAATGTGGGATGTGATTCTCGGTTCCATTCAGGTCTGTGTGTGTCGAGCCTCGTCTGAAGGCCACTGAGGGGGGGGGGGGGGGTGTACTCTCACATTGTGCCAGAGGAGCATGGCCCCTGTCAGACGTCCAATTAGTGACTCATATATTTAGACCAGGACACAGGAAACGATAAGAGGAGAGGGAGCTTTGTAAAAGTTGTTAAAAGGGACGCATCAAATTCAGGGTCTTGGTCGGCTGGGTGTCAAACGGTTCCTTTTAAAATGATTCCTGTACCTAAAAGGGGCCAGAACCAAACAAACAAACAAACAGAACAGAACCAAACAAACAAACAGAACCAAACAGGAGCTGAGGATAAGGGACGTCCACACCTCCGGCTGCTGTGCTGCACATGGGGTCAAACAAACTGAGCATCCATCTACTCTGGTTCTTCATGTTCCTCCGTTGACAATGAGTTGGTTTCAAACATTTGCTGCACGTCCTTGCGTCCTGGGAAACTTATTTTTAACCTCAGGCCAGAGTGAGATCAAAAAGCCAAAGTCACCGAAACTGAAGTTATATAATCTGAATGTGTTCACAGAGCTTGTCCAGTCGTATCGACCCGGAGCTTTACAGCACCGGTCAAATTCATCCATTTCCTGCACATTGCTTTTGCTGTCACACATCATTCATACACTGTCGGCACAGCAGCTCAGTGTCTTGCCCAAGGACACTTCAGAAGGCAGACCAGAGGAGCTGGGGATCAAACCACCGACATTCTGGTTTGTGGACGACCCATTCTAACTCCAGAGCCACACTCCAAATATGAAAAAAACAAATTCTGCATAAAAACTCCAGAATCCTACAGCTCACAACGCGTCAGCATAATGGGAGGGGCAGTGTGTATCTGTGTGAGTGTGTGTGTGTGTCTGTGTTCTCAGGAGGTGACCTGGCATAAACCACAAATCGTGAGGTCAGGAATAACACAGCTCGTCTATAGGGGGCGATGGTGCTGGAGCGTTTGACCTTGTACGCGGCAGAAGGAGAAATTTACATTTTACCTGAATTCAGCAGCCACAGGTGCAGACACACACACACACAGACACACACAGACACACACACTCCACAGAAACACACAATCCAGCTGCATGAGTTTGCCCTCACATGTTAAATTGTGGCTTCACGATGCTGAAGCGTGGTTTGTCATCAGGGTCACTGACTGAGTCCTTTCATGTCCGAGCTCCGAGTCAATCTCGTTTCCACACCCCCCCCGCACATCTGAGGCCGCGGTGATCCCCCCCCCCCCCCCCCCCGCCACACTGTGTTTTGTATATTCATGTGTGTACCTTCCTATGTTAATCCTAGCTATTACTCGCATGGCTGGCCATGTCAAGGGGAGATTTGCTCACTCACAGTGAATGGGCCAATATTGACAGCACGCCCACTGCATCAGCAATCAGTGTGAGGGCTCAGCCTGCTCTGGATCCACAGGGCCGGAGCCGGATTCAACGAGGAGGGCGGCGTGTCGGGAAACAATCCTCCCAGGGAACCTGTGCAACTGCTAAATGTTGCCCTTAGACTATCAAGAGGGATCATTTGACTCCATGTGCTCCTGCTTCTAATGCTCATGCACTCTGTTGTGTTTTCATGTCAGGTGAATCGTTACAAGACTAAATGGAAAAACTGAATTTAACGAGTTCACCAATAAAATACAGCCACACACAAATCAGAGGATAAAAGTACCTTCAACATTCTCTGGTCACTTTTAAAGAGAAAACCAAGGAGAACATTTAAATAAATGAAAATATTTGCATTATTCAAATGATGGTTGTAAAGGTGCTGTTTGTTTTCCTCATGTAGGGGTCATGTGATAGGAGCCTGACCAATCAGTGAAGGCTACATCGGGACTGAAAAGACAAGCGAGCGGTTGAGAGCGTCTACGTCCTCGTTTTCAAACTCTCTGTTTCTGTCCAGATGAAAACGAGCCCTGGAGTTTTCACACGTGTTCATGTGGACGCAGCCTCGGACAGGAGTGTCATCCGGGGGGGAGGGGGGGGGGGTTCTGTCGATGGCGTTCTCTCCATAGAGCTGCAGCTTATTGCTCCATCACGTCTTGAGCCCTGCACTACATGAAGTCCCCTCCAGATGAGCTGACCCCGCTCTGGCAGCTGTCAGGGGTCAACCAGGGTCATGTCAGCTCAGGTCAGGTCAAGTGTTTCTTTCTCCGTTTTTATTGGAATAAATTTAGAATCTTCATTTCAATTGGATTACTGTGGCAGAGATAACCTGAGGTCAAGCTCTCGCTTCTTCATCCTCAAGATCCGGGTCCAACTCCCCTTAATCCACTCTGCTGTAGTGTCCTTGAGCAAGACAAAAGCTTTGCAGTGGCTGCTCTGTCGCCATCGACCCCTGTGACCCGTCAGAGATGAGGAGCCCGCCCCCCCGGTGGATGGACCCCTGCCCCGGTGTGATCCACTTCTGTTTGACTTCATCTCGTTTGAACTCTGTTTGTTTCTCCCTCTTCTGCCGCGGTTCAGCTCGACTCAACAAAGCGAGAGAGAAACTCTTTCTGTGGTTTATCTGACACACGGCGGCGGCGTCTGGAGGAGCAGCCGGCCCGCCCCCCCCCCCCCCCCCCCGACTGATCTCTGCCTCACAGGGGTCAAAAGGTGACAAGGAGCTCACTCCCGCTTTCATCCCGCTCCTCGCTACGTGTTCCAGAGGCATGTCACCACTTCAAAGTGTTCGGGAAGTGATTTGCAGACGAAAGCTTCGCCACCGCCCCCCCTCCACTCTCTGGCTGGTTTGCAGTTGTCGCTGTCGCACTTTGTTTTGCTTAAATGGAATGATTGAGTCCCGGCTCCGTGACGCGTTTCAAGGGGAAGCAGCCTCACCTCGTTAGCGGTGACATTAGCAGGTGACAGCAGCCGCCACAGAGCCGAGGTTCAAAGAGCCTTCAGCGGGGGGGGGGGGGGGGGGTGTCCACATTCTAGCTGCAAAATATAGAAGGTATCCAAACTTTAGAAGGTGGAGGAAGTAGAGGAACAGATACGTGTGGTAGAAAGTAAAAGTACTGATTCAACCTCTTTACTCAAGTAAATGTTTTAAAGTACAGTTCTGGTTTCGGGGCTGATCTGGCGTCAGCGTACGAACAGGAAACAAACTGCTTCCCTCACAGAGCGGGGGGGCGTCTATTTATTTAGCAGAAAGACGTTGGACATTAGCGTTTAGATTGCTGCTGTAAATAGAGGCGGTCCACATTAACAGCCTCGTCCTCGGTGCACGCTGCTCCGGGCGCCGCCGTGCCTCGTCATTACCGCCAGTCCTGCTCCATTATTTCAACACCGAATCACCAAATCCCTCTTTTCCAATCCGTCCCCCCCCCCTCGCCTTCCTCCCTGTTGGGGCTCGTACTTCAAACCGCTCTCAAATGAGCTTGCTGCTTTGCCAGGCCGGCAGCTCGCCAGACCAATCATCCATCTGCAATAATAGAAATCTTCCTGCTGATGATAGACTGAGGCAATCACCGGGCCGGCTGAGTGGGCTCTTCAGTCCGGCCTCTCCACCCCCGCTGTTGGTTGATATCGGGGTTGGAGGCTGGGGGGGGGGCTGGCACAGCTTTGTGGTGGGCAGGCCTGCGAGCCGGCCATGCATATGAATACAAATGGACAAAAACAAACACATCTAATAGACAGATTAGATTAAATGCTGAAGCACAATATGTTTTTTTCATTTCGCACGTTTCGATTTCTTTGTTCGTTTAACTGTGGACGATTAGTGGAGGATTTAGCAGCCGTGCTCATAAATGAGGAGACACAATTTAAATACACAAAATGTCCAGAAGATGGCTGGACACGTTGTGTAGTTTGTGTTTGTCGTGTGAAGCAGCAGCAGCAGGTTGTGCAGGAGCATGTCAGGAACATTCGGTCGGGGGGGTCAGACACATACAGCTCCTCTTTTTCAACCTGAGATTTTTGTATAGTTCCAGTTTCACGTCCGTCACACACATTTGTGTTCCCACTTACAGCCCCTCTGGATAATCCCAGGAAAGTGTCAGGACCTCAGTGCTGGTCTGGAATCAGCTTCCCTGTCAGATTTCGTATTTCACGGCTCCACCGCTCGCTGTGGATTTATTTCTCAAACACTCGTGTGCGATTCCAGCAGGTTTTTATTGCAGGAGTATTTCCATCCAGATAGAGACGCTCCACTGATCGTGTTGCACTTTCATTTATCACAAGAGATGAATTTTCATAAAGAGGCTGAGATCCTGATTCAAGTCCTCGACGTCAAGTGTTTGATAATCTCTCACAAACGCTGGATCCTACGTTTCCCATGATGCATCTCAGACTATTTTGTTCAACAGCAACTGCATAAACATAAAAAGACTTTGACGCTGAACTCATCCTTTCAGATATTTATTTTTCCTATGAGCATAAACCTCTTTTCATTAGGACACGAGGAAACATCTCCACATTGTTGATCTGACCCTTCAAGTGTTTATTCATGACTCCTCCACTGGGAGGTCGTACCGCTGGACAGCCATCGAACCGCCGGGGCTTCTTTACATCCTACCACCCTTCTCCTCTTTCATCCCCTCATTATTCCCTCTCTCAGCCGTCCTCCATCTCGGCTCCCTGCCTCTCTCCACGCCCAGAGCACCTCTATCCCTCAATCATCCCCGGCTCTCCACACCTCCACTTCGACCCCGCTCCACCACTTCATCCATCCCAGCTCCTCTCCACCGTGTTCATCTGCATGGAGAGTGTCTCATTCCGCCAAGGCTAATTGGCTCTAATTAGAGCCAATCAGCAGGGGTTAATCAAGGATGACTTACGCAGATTATGACTGGTGAGGTGAGGAGTCCGGGGCAGCAGCCAGCCGATGTGCCACGCCGGCAGGCACGTACCGCTCCTCCCAGCGCGGCCGGGGGACCTGGCAGAGATAGATGTGTTTAAACCGATTCCACGATGGGATGTTTATCAGGGTTTCAGCACCTGATAGATATCCAGCTGCTACATCTGTGAGAAAAGGAAAACTTTACTTTACCTGGTGGAAAAATGATTTGTCAAATGTCTTGAGAACTATTTTCAGTTGGGCTCATTAAAGATGAGATTTAAGATCTGTGATGGTTTGACAGCTTGTTAGAAAATGAGACATTTAAAAGTCACTGGTAGCTCAGGACTCAACGTGGAAGAGGATTCAGATCTGGAAGACTTACATTATATCTGATGTATTTGGTTAATCACACGTTTCTGGGTTTTGGTCGAATGAATTTAGTGGCAAAGTTGTTTTAGATGTTTTGTTTGTTTGGAAACCACTGATCCAAAGAGTTGGAGGTGGACTGAAGACAAAGTTAACTTGTTCAACAGAACATTTATAGACAACACACAGGAAGACAGTAAAAAGGACGATGAGAGCAATAAGGTTGTTTTTAAGAGAGGTTTAAAAGCTGTGAAGATGTTTATGTGAGCGCTCGGAGCTCGTCTCTCTTCTTTCTACTGATTTGAAAATTCTCCTCCGTTCAGAGACACCAGACATTTGTCCGTATCAGGAGACACGGTCGTTGTAACGTGCACTGAAATGCTTTTCAGTGCACGTCTGTGAAATTACCACCTGACATGTTTCTTCTTCAGCCGCCTCATATCGGAGCAGAACGCACAATGCAATATCGCAGGTCTCTTTATTGCCTTCCCCTGTTCTTATATAAAGAGGCCTTGGTAATTATTTAGGAGGGCTGTACAGTGTGGAGATCCCTGTGGGAATGGAAACATTATGGCTGGGTCCCACACACACACACACACACACACACAGACACACACACAGACACACACACTGGCATACTGGACAGAGAGTAATGGCCCAGCCCCTGGTGGTAATGGCCCTCTCTCTGCGTGTGAGTGTGTGTGCACGGTGGCATCCCAGTATCCATCTGAGCATGCTCCCAGCCAGTCTATTTGATGTGACTAGTCCATTAGATTTTCAATGGGCTCCTACACCATAATCCTGAATACACTAAGGCTTTTCGCGGGGCTCTTCATTGGAAGTGCCCCTCAGTACAGATTGCTCCTGTCAGCGTTGAAGCAGACAGATTCCCCCTCATATCCTCTGCATATGGGGGGGGATTGTCTCGTTATGGCCCTGCTACGTTCCCCCATGGCAACATTAGCCGGCGGCTGTAAAAAGACTATTAGGACCCAGATCATTCTGGACTGGGGCAAAGAGAAGTTAGCGAGGGCTGATTGGAAAGAGAGAAGAAGACCTGCACAGAGATAGAGTGAGAGAGAGGTGGATTAGGTGGTGTGAAGTGAGAGGGACTTCGATGGAGCTCCACGGGCACACATGCACTCTCACGTGCACGGTTAATATAAAGTAAATACTTAGATATATACCCTGAGAGAGACCCTCGGAATTTAACTCTGCACAATTCTTCTGTAATTTTCCAAACTTTAAGTTTGTACTTTGGAGAACGAGGCCCCTCAAAGTTTTTGGGGGTCATCCTCACAAACGGTTTCAATCTGTCCTGGTTCTTCCTCTAACTGAACTCTCTTGGACAGACACCTGGAATCTGATGGAGTTATTCTCCCAGTTTGGGGATCGCAGCCTCTTATTTTCAGTGTTGTGCAAGTTCACACCTCTCATGAACTAGTTCAAAGTAAATATGAATAGTTCACGTTCATAGTTCACCATTTCAATTCTGAACTAGTTCATAGTTCAGTTCATTTCATAGTTTAAGGTGCAAATTGAGCCATTTTTGTAAGAGACCAGAGCTGTTGTGTTGCAGGTAGGGCCTGCCCCTTTAAGGAAAGTTTGCAGTGTGTGACGTAGTGCACCTGGGTATTGTGGGAAGAGAAGTTAAAAGTGTGTTTATAACAAAGTGACGGACCACCTAGAGGTGATGCGAGTGTTGCTCCTGCTGTATATCCGAGAAATAAAGTGGCCACATACCAAGTAAAGAAACATGTCCTCCTCCTTCTTCACGGAGCGGTCCGGACGGCTGGTTACCGGCCAGACAGCGAGCCAAGATAACCCGTGAGCCGAGCTCCAGACTACGGCTCGGAGCCGAGACACTGGCCAGAGAAGAAAACACTTGGAATACGTTGCTTGTTTGGTCTGCATGTGTGTGTGCGATGAATCATGGGTAACGTAGTGCGAAGTCGCGTTACTTGGTTCAGGTTAGGCTCCATCGTGGACATTTCACGGGCACTGAGCAACGGCATGGTGAAAAAGTGAACACGTTCACTTTTGCGTTTGTTCATGCACAACACTGCTTATTTGTAGCACTGGGACCACTTCAGACTTCTCCCACATCTGTTCCAGTTGGTCCTTCAGCCCCTCATACATCTGGATCTTAGCTCCCTTGCTCTAAACCACTTGCGTGTCTCACACAGGGACTTTCACTTTTCTAATCCATGTTCTGCACAGATGTTCGTATGGATCCTGAGCTCTGGGCCGGTTCTTGGCCCAAACTTATCTATATATATATAAATATCTATGCAGTGCACGCTCGCACACACTCTGCAGCAACATAGCCACCCTAATCCACCGCAGCCAATCAATAAGCACTTGACAGGTACTGAAATACAATATAGACAACAGCACTAGCCGGCTGCTTCTTCTGCTCCATTTAAACTGCAGTTTGACAGCCGAGCAGCGAGGACGGGGGGATGTGTTGGGCGATGTCTCGATTGGCCCTGACACGGGGGCTACTATACACCAGCTGAATATTTGGCCTCACAAATCTCGATTTTGATCAAGTTAGTTTTGTCTCTTATTGACCCGTGACTGTCTCCGTCTTTTTTTATGCCGGAACCGCTCGATAATTTCAAGTATACAAGTCGTTTGCCTCGCCTCTCTGGTGAGTGTGTGGAGGAAACGGGTTAAAGTGATTGGCCGATCCTTCACTTAGGAGCAGAAATGACACTTAAGACTCAGTAATATGCAAAAATTACACAAGTAGACAGATGGCACAAATATCTGCCAAAACACATCCGCTCCGCCCACCTGTGTGGACACCTGGGCTCTGCTGTGTTTGGTTTCTTCCTTCAAGGAAATAGAAATGCATCCCTAATTGTTTTCTGCACCCTTTCCTTCCCTCTGTCTCGTGTGGCAGACGAGGATCCAGCGCTAATGTCCCTCTTCCATCACAGCTCCTCTCCAGCTGCATCACGCTGATTGGAGCTGGAACCACCTCATGATTGCACTCTCTTATTGGGAGCACCAAGAAAAACAGTGAGCGGGTAAAAAAAAAGCCTCATTTAATTCATTCTGCCTATCTCTCCCTCCCCATCTTCTAGTGTTTTGCGAGGTGGAAATTGGAAACGCCCCGTGAATGCGTCAGGGAGACATCCCAAACAGAATGGAGGTGCCATTACCCCGGTGGCTGGAGCACAGTGGGGCTGAGAAATCCCCGGCTCGCTGTCTCTCGCTCAATGATTGTCTCATCAGCAGAAGTAATTTGGGTTTCTGGTTATCGCGTCATTTCTGACGAGTGGCAGAGACGTAATTACTTCTCTCCGCAGACGGAGAACAGATGAGGAATTGGGGAGTAATTAATAACTGGCTGGTACCCGACCGGAGAGGATGCTACCTCGCCGCCTCCTCCCAGAGAGACTTTACTCAGTGTGAGAAACGAGTGGGCACACGCTCGAGCGGCGAGCCTGATGGATCAGCAACAGGCATTTCAGAAAGAGAGAGAAAGAAAAAAGAAATGAGATAGCAAGGTGAGAGCGAAGGAGGCGGGAGGAGCGAGGGAGCAGAGGGAAGAAGATGAGATGGAGGAGTGATAGGAGCCGAGGAGCGAAGGAGAAAGAGCGAAGATGGGGGATGAAGTGGACGCTGAGGGGACAGATTGGCCTCGGCTTTAGTGCACCTGAGAAGAAATGAGAGAGGATATCGGCAGACGGGTGAAAAAGGGAAAGCGATGCCAGGCGAGTCGAGAACGTGCAATAAGAGAAAGTGACAAGTCCTCACTTTTGATAGGAGGCTTCAGAAACAGGCCTTTTCTCTGTGTGGAATAAATCAAGAATAAATTACAGAAGGATTCACTTCTTCTTTTCTCACTGACCCTTTTCATTTCCTCACCTACGTTTGAATAATGTTCGGCTCTTCCGCTCCCATCTCCGCCGTGCATAGATTATTCTGTGCAGCTCGTCTGGCAGCCATCGTCTTATCTTATCTGGTTCATCTGAGGCTTCAGCTTTGACAACACATTAGCTGTCGAGCACAACCTCAGTGTCTGTTTCTCTGGGCCGTCGAGCAGCCATCAGGGTAAATGTAGGAAAACAGGCGTCATTGTTAAAAGTATATTTGTTCAAATCCACTCTCCTGTCTTCCTTCAGTGTCCATGTGGAAGTCTGTTCAGCTTCCCATTTTTATTCTGCACCTCCTTCTCCTCTGCTTCTCCCCGTGTGTTTGATGCGATCGTGTGTCGGCTGTCGGACGCTCGGAACAGAGCCAGATGATCGGCGCTTGTCAAAAATACGATCTGGAAGCTTAGGTGAAGTCAACAAGACGAGAGACGCTATCTGAAGGGCCGGGGCCATGATGTTCACCTGTGTGTCTGCAGTGTAAATCACACAAACACACACCTGCAGTGATAGTTATCTGCCACACACAGACACACACATGCACAGCGATGGCTATCTTCCGAGCGGCAGTAGCTGATAACAATCCCACATATTCGCGACACACGTACACTGTGATTGGCCGTTTTTGCCGCGGCCGACCGACTCCTCTTCAGGAGATTCAGTGATGAAGGATGCTGTGATATTCAGGGAGGAAACGTGAGGGAGGAATCAAACGGCAGAGAAAGGTAAATGAGTGTGAGAGCAGTGGAGAGGCTCACGTTGTTCCAGGACCAATCAATCGCTCTCATCAGGCTCTGGGCTTTATTAACGATCCAGGAGGCAGAGAGCCCCAATCCGACCATCAGCCGATTCCTGTGTCTTTTCTACATCTGCTTGTCCAATAATCTCCACCAATCAGGGCGCTCTCTGCAGAGCAGGGCTAAGCTAAAGGGGAATCGATGGAGCGGTGCGATCCTGTGCTTTCTGTGAGTCGGCCGCTGCACCACCGCTGCATCGCTTCCTCAGATATAAAACACATCCGCTGGCTCTTTGTGTCTCCGGCTGTTTTACTGCGTCTGAGGATTGATGTGGAGAAACTAGCGATACTGCTGATTCAAACACAAACTGTGTATTTCCAGGTGTGTGTCTCTTTACAGCCCGATGCTTTCGTCTCCATTTAGCTGGTGATTGTGCTCAGAGGATCCTCTCAGGCCTGGAGGATCACACTCTGCAGCCTGAGAGAGGACGAGCTGAGGCCTGGGCCACACTGGATGTGTGTTCTCTTTGTGTCCGAGCCCGAGAACAATGCTTTCCCTGATTTACTCTCATGCAGACTAAAAACTCAACCACTCCAGATGTGTCTTCTGGATGATTTCAGCCTGGAAGTGTCTAAGAGCCTTCTCAGGTGAGTCGCGCTCTACCAGGCGAGAGGAGGTCGGCCTGTTGATTTCTCTGCTTTCTCCTCCTCCTCCTGCTCCTGCTCCTCCTCTTCCTCCTCCTCCCACGGTTCCTCTATCTGTTGCCAACACCTGTTGGAAAGCAGCTGGCTGGGTAGCAGGGTGCTGGGCATCGTGTGTGCGAACCCGCTGGGGTTACAGGGATGTTACACATCGGTACAACAGGCAGAGGCCTCGCTGCTGATGACACTGCACACAGGGGACACGGGAGCGGCAGGAAGGAAAGGGGTTTGCATGTGTGAGTAGGTTGTGAGTTGTGTTGCTCCCGTGCACAGGAAGACGTGTGTGTGTCTCTTTCTGTAGAGCAACATCATCACAACGTCCTTGTTTAGCTTTAAAACAAATATCAAGTAAATAAACATTAATCTTCAGGGTCCATTTGCAGAAACATCCTCTCAGATCAGCCGACTCAGCAGATTGGTTTGAACTGATCCCTTGTTTTTCAAACAAGGGAATTTTCAAATGGCGCCGCTTGCTGCCATGCATCAACACAATAAGAGCGATAAGAGTTGGACCTCCACAACCAGCCCACAGTATATCTGATGTAATATCACCACTTCCCCGGCACCATTAGGCTGCAGATGTAGCGAGTGATTTCAGTGGCTCCAGCTCTTACCGACAACATGAGCCCGCTCTCTTTGGCTGCTAAATCAAAGGCTGTTATCAGGTTTCATATGCAGCTGGAGGATCAGGGGTATGTAATGTAATAAAACAGGTGCTCAGTGGGGGAGCTCTGGATCCTGACATCAATACACACACCCTGTATATTATTGCTTTTTCTAAAGGCAGATTCACACGTGAGTATTTATAGCTTTAATTCTGGAAGCTTCAGAAACAATCCTTAACTGCTCTTATCTCACTGAAGTGCTGCTCGGTCCTCGCCCCCCCCCCCCCCCCCCCCCGCGCGACAAGTCCCCCCAGCCGGAAATCCAATCCCGCCCTGTGTGCGACCGGGACGCTCGGTGACGGATCGCTTGTAAGCATCGCACCGTGTTTCATCAACCCGCCTCCTCGCTGTGTCAGAGCTGCAGACTGAAGACTTCCATGCAGCGTCCCACCTTGGGGACGGCGCTACATGTGTTCAATAATTCAGTGGCTGCTGCTCCAGTCCTGTGGAGAGCGCTCATCAGTGACCGATCAACGTCCCTGGTGGAGCCTGTTGTTTTCCAGGAGGCCGGAGTGAGCAGTAAAATCCAGTTATGGTTATCATGCAGTAGTTTGAGTCTTTCAAATGACTTCCTATAGCTGCACAGACATGTTTTACTCCTGCTTGTTACTCATGCTTCTACTCAGGAGCTCAAGGCCTTTTTACTTCAGTGTTCCATAGATACCAGCCTTCCTGCTGCAGAGGGAACCTGCGACCTTAACAGAATTTAGTATTATTGTTCATTTGGATCAATTCTCTCATGCTATAGCGCCATCAGCTCAGTAAAGTGTGATTCAGATGATGTTTGCATCCACACCAGCATCGGTCTTCATCCCCACAAGCTCTGGAATCCACTGGTCTGTCATTGCAGAGCTTTGTGAGCTTCTCTCTCTCACTTTCTTCCTTCTCTTCCTCTCTTCCTCTCCATCAGCAGAAAGTCCACCACCCCATCGTGCTGTGAAAACACTCTAAATGTTTTCTGCAGCCTCACAGGCAGCCTGACCTCGTCACAGCTCTGGATGAAGGTGTGAGCGCTCCAGCAGGAAGGGAGACTGCAGTCTGATTCGCTGGGCTCTGTGGTGCATGGGAGGAAACTCGTGCACATGGAAAATGCACATGTTAGTTTGGGTTCTATGATAATTCTCATAATATTGCATCACTCATTGAGCAGAATATGAAAAAGCCCTCGCAGCTCTCCTCGCCTCTACATTTGTTTTGTGTGTTGTGTTATTTTTTAAAGTTCCAACAGCCGTGGAAGTTTGATCTGCTCCATCGTCTGTGCCCTCCGAGCCCCCCGGCACCCGATCCTGAATCTGCAGGATGTGTTGTTAGTGAGAGGGCTGGAGAAGGGCAGGCAGCTGACAGAGCGCTCGCAGGGGAAATGATCGGGGAACTGGCCGCGCACACTGGCAGGAGCAGCGCGCCGCGGCAGGTTGACCAATACAGATGGCGAGGTTCGACTCCAGGGGTTTGAGAGTATTTCAGAGAGAGTCGGAGGTTAACATGCGTCTGTGGAGATAAAACCTGCTGCAGCGGCTCCAGGGAATCAATCCTCATTCCTCTGCAGCTCCAGGAAAATAGCAATATTGAAAATGCATTTCAGACGGGCTCATTTGGCTTTAAGTTATGTGTATTTTAAAAGTCGTGGGTTTGTTTTTGTGTAAATGAGGTTGTCTCTTATTGATATTTTCCGCTGCACATACACACAATTTGTGGCCTTGCCAATAAGACGTCCTTCCCATTCTCCCACTGTCCTGTAGGGATTTCAGACGGCAATAACTTCTTCCACCTCTGCCACTTTTATGTGCCATCCCTTTAACAAGGCCAGTGGCCAGGGAGGCAGCCAGCGGGGGGGGGGGGAGTCCTGGTGACATGTTGCTGCTCCGCTGCCGGCGTCGTTAGCAGAGTCCAGGAGGAGGAAGGAGCCTCGGGAAATAGGAAATAAGGAGGAAGGAAATAAAGTGGCTGGGGGGAGACGGTGGAAGGTTATAAGAAAATGATATTCAGCCTAATAGACACAGGAAATGTGAAGTAAAGCCGAAGAAGAAACAAATCCACCTCGTTTATTTCCTCTGCAGCACGAAAACATGCAGGAGGAAAAAGGGAAAAGTTTACATATATTGGCAATTAAATTTGATAGATTCAATTTATGTTTTGTATAAATACATCAGATACTGTGCAGAGCTGACGGGTTGAGATACAAACCACTGTGTTCCACTCGGGGTCATGATCCAGCTTTGTTCCTGGTCCTGACCTTTCTCCAGCCCTCGTGCCAAACGAAGCAGGAGCCTCTGCACGTGCTCGATAACCCGTCCCCGCTCTTTGTTCTCTCTCTGCAGCCCGTGCAGCTCTATAGCAGACACACAACGCACATAAAGACACACTCTCACACCAGAGGAAATCTGCTCTCCCCAGTCCAGCAGCGGCTCCTCGGTGGAGAGCCGAGGAAACAGCGTGATCTAAATAGCTCATTAACTTTTGATGACTGGGTCCTTTGGCTGTAGATCTTGAAAGCGAACGGGAGCCAGACTCCTTATGGCTATTGATTCAGCAGCACCGACCCCTCCCCTCACCCCCCCACCCCTCTGCACGTCCCGAGGAGGGACTCCCAAATTATTCATACCAGGCTCTGCATTCATTAACGACTGATTGGGACCGAGTTCGACACATTATTGATTGAAATGGTCAAACTGCAGCTAATACTGAAGAATATTATGTGTTTACTAAAGAAACTAAGCTTTAAACACAGGTGTTGATATCTGGTTTTTAACTTTTTAACTCTCAACAGCTTTAAAGTAAGCGATATATACTAATGACACCAGGTTAGAACAATTCATAGGTATCATTTATTTAACCGTGTGCAAAGGGGAAGCTGCTGCTGTGCTGTGTTCGAGTGGGAATACAGGAAATGTTTTTTGGAAGAATGTGAAAAGATCTTTCAGCTGTTCCTCAATTGTTTAATTTGTTTTCCACTATCAACCCCTCCAGCCGCGGCTTTATGTGAACGACGTGTGTAGGCTTATGTCGTACCACATAACCCCCTTTACACACAACGCACAACCCGTATGCCGAGAGATTAGAGAAAGTAAATCATGTATAGAGTTCTTTTATAATCCTGCAGCCTCCTACATATATGCTTCATGAACATTTGGAGCTGCTCTGTCCCTGAAGCTGAAAACCACTGAGCTCTGCTTCTGTTTTTATTTCCTGCTTCTACATCTGAGCCCTTTGGTCGGAGGTCGCTCGCTCGGAACGCTCTACCAGGCGCCGCTCGGACAATAACCCTGATGTTCAGGGCGTTTGCTGCAGAGGGGGGGGGGGGGGGGGGGCTAATGCCTTTTGTTGGAATACCAAGCGGAAGTGGTGTATGTAAATTTGGATTAAGCAGATAAGGCCGCTGTCAGCTTCAATAAGTATTGTTGCCTTTGTGTGTGTGTGTGTGTGTGAGTGTGTGTGAGTGTGTGTGTGTGTGTGTGTGTGTGTGTGTGTGTGTGTGTGTGTTTGTGTGTGTGTGTGTTTGTGTGCACGGTAGCTTTAGGCTGAAGAAATGCATATAAATTAGCTCTTTACCTGCAAAGACCACTTCAATTAAACGGCTTCACTTAGTCCTGCTCATAACTGTGTGTGTGTGTGTGTGTGTGTGTGTGTGTGTGTGTGTGTGTGTGTGTGTTTTCAAGGCAGATATTAAAGTGTGTGTTTCTCGTGTGTGTTGTGTGTTCACATATGTCTGTCCATACACGCCTGAGGGACGCACCGATCCACGCTTCTGAATCACACCTTGAACTGCTCCGTGACCGCGGGGCCACCGGGCTCCATGTCTGCGGCTGATAGTGCCGCTCTGCGACTCATTGTGCCGCTCTGGGACTCAACTTATATCTGGCGTCACGTTTCCAGAGCCACGTTCGGAGAAGCACTGATAAGGCGCCGGGCTGGTGGTGTGGAGGGTCAGTGCGGCGCAGAGATAGAGCAGCTACATGACGAGAGGAGGCCAAGCGTGACCGCTCTCTCACTCTCTCACCCGTCTTTCCTTTCTGTCCCTCCAGCCCTCCGGTCATCCTCAATATGCTCTTGTTATCTCAGGCAGCACTGATGGTTCCCGTGCGAGGCCGTGTGTGTGCATCCTGTTATTCTGCTTCCTATTTGTGTGTGATTGCGTGAACGCCAACCTGCTGTTTTGTCAAATCGTGTTCACTTCCTCTAAACATCATTTCAGCAGAGGCGTCTTTTCAGCAGGAAGAAAAAGTGAGGATGAGACGAGGTAAAGCCCCGGCATCGATTCTACACCCACTCGTCGGCTGCAGCTGCCCTTGAATATAAATGACGGCGTTTCAGCCCACTCCTCTCCACCGGGCGCTCTGGATTCTTTATGGCTATCACAGAGAGGATCTCCTCGTTCTCTGAGCTTATCCAAACCTGCTCCTCTCACCTCCCCACAGCAACCGGGGGATGGAACTCAGCATCTGCCTCATCACCGAAACTCATCCTGACACCCGAGAGGGAGGCGAGCTAAGAGAGGATTTGATCTCAGCGAGTCTCTGGCAGCGAGTTCTCTAATCTTTCCCCGACCACTTCGGCGGGGCAGGGACACTTACTGTACAACTCACTCATCTCCAGTGGCGGCTTTGATTCTCTCGCTCCTCTCTGCTGATTTCGCATAATCACACGATAATGAGGTTGGCTGCGGTGCGCTGGCGTGGCCCCGGTGCGCGGCTAGCTGGCGCTCGCATGTTGAGGGGCTGCAGGAGGGAGGTTGAAGTGAGGAGGAGGAGGAGGAGCAGGAGCTGGAAGGGGAGGAGGTCTGGGGCTGCCGACTTTGCGAGCACATTTGTTAGAAATACAATTACACAGGCGCACAGAAGCATACCGCGCTCCACAATGATTTCTCCATTCTCTAGCCGGTGGAGCGGCTAATTTCCTTAGCAGCTAAGTACTTATAGATTGCTCTGTAGCCGGGGCTCTGCACGCCGGAGCCGCTCGGGACGAAGGCCGCACACAGCTCCACGTGTCTGACGTACATTAAAGCCACATCAGCATGTTACACACTCAGTAGATACACATCCAGGCAGGGAGCGGATGTTTTCACTGCTGTGTACTGTAACTGTAATGCTGTAAAGTAACTAAGTGCATATACTCGGGTACTTGTACTTTACTTTGTTCACTGCCCATCATCTACAATGTAAGTTACTGCTCGCAAATGATCACAAATCCAAAATGTATGTAAATATTAAAAAGACGCTCTGTTTAAGGACAATATGAAACAATCAGATATTTTTTGTATTGCCATATGGTAATTCCAGTTGTCTTTGATAAAACCACAACATTCTTCTTTATTGCTTTGATTTTCAATCTTCCCCTTTCATTATCCCCCCTGCCCCCCCGTCCCTGACCTTTGACCTCTGTGTTATTCAGTGCCACTGAAGACGTAACTCTCTCAAACAGGGTCGTAAATTAACGAGTAGTTTATTTTTCTGTGAAAATGCTCCGTCACTTCCCTCCGACTCCTGAAGAGAGTATCAGTGTTCTCAGCTGCTGATTAATACAAATGATTAATACGTTCATTTGTGAATCCAAAAGGTAACGCATGTATTTCAGGAAACGGCCGCAGTGTGGTCTGTGATTGATCAAAGACGAGAACCAGGTTTACAGAGTCATTTATTTATAGCACGTGGGTTCAGTCGGTAGCTATTAAACAAGTGTTACCTCGGTGCCAGCCTTTATTTACCCTGTGTCCTGTTCTCCAGATGGCGGCTCTCTTATTTCATCAGCTCTCCTTCGGCTGCTCTCAGATCAGCGCTGGGGCCCGAGCACGCTTGTGGTTTCTGTGTGCGTATCCCGTAACATGGCGAGTGCCAGGCATCACAGCGAGAGGGGACTCGAGGTGACGGAGCGCTGCGAGCTACTGTCAAACTCCACGGGGGGGGGGGGGGGGGGGTGTCGCTCATCCATGGTGCAGTGTTGTGGAAAGCGAGGCATCACCGGTCGTGTCGTTAACCCTCTACGTGTGGATGCGTCTCAACAAGCAGAGGGGCCAATTATTTCTAATGGTTTATTGAAATTCATCATGTTTGAAATGGTTCTTCCTCCTGTGGTTCAGAGTGGTTTCACTTTAATCGGGCTGCTTCCAGAAGGAGTTGAAGAGTCGAGTATTGGAGGTTGTCTGTAGTTATTGTTTAATTTATGGATATCAGGTCAAAATATAAGAACTGGATTTTGATAACTCAATCAATATCAGTATTTTAATTTAAATACTTGTCACTAAAACCACCGGATGATCGAGAGCTTCTCCTCGTCATCATCAGACTTCTGAGGATGAAGAGTGAATCCATACCCCCCCCCCCCCCCCCGTGCACAGCTGCTGCACACGATGCTCCTGCTCCCCTCGGCCCTTCTCCTTTCTGCACACACACACACACACACACACACACACACATAGGCTATACACAACGCACAGATGGGGGGGTGAAGTGCAGAGAGGTCTTGTGGGTGCTCATCACACACACTTGACAGAAGCAGTGCTCTTGGCAAGGAGGAGCTACATGATATATGAAGATGGCCACTTTGAGCCCTCCATCCCACACACACACACACACACACACACAGACTCACACACACACTCCTTCACACACACTCATCAGCCCCCTGCCCTCCAACCAGCTCTCGAGACGCTGATGGTGACATATATGGAACACACGGAGACCGAAGCCTCTTAAATATTCATGTCTCGTGTGTACATCGCCGTGTGCATCTCAGACAGTGTGCACGTGTTTGTGTGTCTGTGTGTGTGTGTGTGGGCATCCGTTCCCATGCAGACATATGTCAGTCTGGGCTTGAGGGTGTGTGTGTGTGTGTGTGTGTGTGCGTTGGCTGCATATCGGTACATGATTGTTCGTTTATCATGCAGCTGTGAACCCGTCTCTCGTCCACGTTTCAGCTGTCGTGTGTTAAACAGGAGGGAAACACAGATCACCTGGAAGCTGCTCTGAGGCTTTCACTCAAATTAATAAACTTATTAACTTCTTTCCTTTCTCATGATTTAATCTAAACTGAGCAGGTTGATGTTAGTCCCTGCTAGAGACACATGGCAAACATGGTTCCTCTATCTCTTTTCTCACAGGATTACTGGAACCTTCAAATTAACGGTGGCACTAAATTCAAACATTTTGTGTTAAGATAAATAATTTGTCTTCCAGCGACGCTAACGACGGCTCTAGAGAGTTCGGTCCGATATATTCACCTGATTTAAATCCCTCTCGAGGAAATCTCTGCTCGCTGCTGTCATCGTATGAACCCCAGTCACACTGACCCATTTGTGTTGTACGTACTCTAACACATTGTTGTGAGGCTGCAGCCAAACAGCCCCCCCCCCCCCCCCCCCCCAGGCTCCTCTCAGAACGACCTTTGGGTCCGTCCTGGTCTTCTTTACGAGCCGCCTCCTGATGGAAGCCTTGGCCTGCAGCACCGCCTCCACCGGGCTGTAGTGTGCGGTGGAGTGTCGGCTCCTATTTGTCGTTATAACACTTGAGTCTAATCAGAGGATCGGCCACTTTCACAGTGTTCGGAGAATCCACTTGTGCCCACAGGCAATCAACACCTCATCAGAGGGCCCCTCTCATGTGGAGAGAAGGCCCCCCCCCCCCGACCGGGAGGCCCGGGAGTGAAGAGCTCCATTTCACCTCCTTGTGTTTTTCACCTCTTCCTTCTTCTCCTCTGCCCTTTGTTGTGTGACTCCTCTGGTTCCCCCTCTCCTCCTCCTCCTCTCCTCTGCGTAGATGCAGAAGTCGATTCTCATTTGTCACCATGAGTTGTTGTGAACATGGAAATTGAGGCCAGATATCAGAAAATAGAGAAAACTATGAAGTTATCGTTGTTTTTCAAACTGAATTTATAAATTCACGTATAAGCTGTTCCTCGCGCAGCAGCAGCTGCAGCTCTGATTGGCCACATGTCATGTGACGATGCAAAGAGCCACTTGACCCCCCCCCCCCCCATCATCACCCAGTTCCAGTGAACATCTCCACCGGCACGCTGAGATCGAACTGAGGCCCCGTGTGATGTCTGCTCCCGGTGAATCCTCTTCCACCTGTTCCCCCCCGATCTCCGTCAGCAGAGACAGACAGAGAGGAAGCAGGGGGGGGGAGCGGGTGAACGAGGGAAGAGCGAGAGAAGAAAGGAGACATAATACACGCAGACAGAGACACACTAATGATGTTGTCAGACAGCCTTCCACTCTTTGAACACACTCCCAGTTGTGTTTGCGGGTGCGCCTCTGCGTGCACACGTGTGGACTAACACATTATTGTCTTAGACAGGCGCTCCGTCACTGTCAAGTGGCAAATTTGGAGGGAGAGGCGGCTTCCTGCAGTTGCAACAAATCTCAAAAAGCCCTTTTGTGTGTGTCAGTCGAGGAGTCTTTCAATTTGACGGCACAGAGAACCAACAACATCAGAGCTAACAGCGCTCGTTTCATCTTGCCGAGGATAAAGGAAAACAAACACAGCGGTTAGATCTCCTCCATGCCGGGGTTCTCACCATGTATAGATTCAATATTAGTTTTACGCCCCCTGCTGTTTGGATGGAGTGGGATTGTGTGTTTTAGCATCTGACGTGGAGTTCACTTGTTATTATGTCTTATCTCGCTCCACGTGGGTTTTAATCACTCGCTCAGAATGAAAAGTAAAAGATTCAATCTGAACCCGGTTTCCTCCTGCACAGCCTCCTCAGGAGAACACACTCAGTGATGCTATTCATGGTGCACCTGACTGACGCATTCATCAAAGCTGCGATCAGCTGTTCTCCGACAGGATCAAGCACACGGCTCTTTGTGTCAAGTGGCCCGGCCGCTTCATGTGGATTTTATAGTTTAAGAGTTGAAGTGAGGACACGGAGTCGGCTCCAGTGAAGACAGATCTCAGGCCTTCAGGGTTCAGACAGATCTCAGGCCTTCAGGGTTCAGACAGACTGGAGCACAGAGCGTTTCCACTGAACCAGTCGGACACACAACAGCAGCAACACAACACTGATTCCTCAGTGTATGGAAACAAAACATCCTTGAAGGAGGTGGAACTTCTTGACAGTATTCTCTTCTTGGTGCTGCTGCGACTTTCTCCTCACTGACTCACAGATACTCCTCCTCCATCACAAGGTAGTGATCTGAGCAGCACCACTACCCCCCCACACACACAAACACACACACACTTGATAATGATGACTGTGGGCGACAACAGGAATAAAACCGGAGGGAGCTCACACGTTGTGTAGAATCAGGCTTTCAGACGTGATTGAGGAGTCGAACCCACGTTGTTAAAAGTGTCTCCAGTAGCATGGCGGCCCCCTTCCTCTTTCTCCTCTTCCTCACCACTCCTCATCCTGCTCATCTTCCTCATGCACCTGGAGAGACAGTTCCTCCGTTTCTTAATGATGTCTGTGTGGGAGGGGCTTTTCTTTTTTACACCATCAAAGAAAAGACACTCAAAGGCGAGTGTAAGAAAATGACTTAATCATTGCACCAGTGCACAACCACTGTGCGTCTCCTTCTCCTCCTCCTTCTCTCTCCTCCTTCTCTCTCCTCCTTCTCTCTCCTTCTGTGGAACTTTGCCGCCAGTCACCACCTTCTCTCTTTCTTCACACCGTCCTCGGACTAATCAGTGGCGCCCTGTCGTCGCCCGGCGCTCACAAGGCGTGCGAGCGCTCAGAGCTCAGCCATGTTCCCTTTTTCTATCCCCCCCCCCCCCCCCCCCCCCAGCTCCCAAAAAGATGAAGAACATGCAGCCCCTCCCCTCCGAGCCCTGGGTGAGTCTTTCTGGAGACAGCGCACTTCTTTTTGATGTTTGACAACTGAGAGCGAGCAGGGGGGGAGGGGGTGCTGGTGAGGATGATGGGGGGGTGGGGGGGGTGCACCTTTCATCCAGCGGATGCTATCCTAAAGGAAAAGAAGGGATGTGTGTGTGTGTGTGTGTGTGTGTGTGAGTCTGTGAGCAGATTCCGTGCTCGTATCTCTGAGGGCCAAGTTCATCTGAAGAAAAATGTGATTTTAAGTTATGATTCTGAAATAAGTTAACAACAGTTATAATCATCAAAGGCTTTGAAAGGAGTTTGATGCTGCAGCGAGATGGAGAAAGAGAGAAGCACGGAACAAGAGGGAACTGGTCGAGGAGGAGGAGGAGGAGGAGGAGGAGGAAACAAGGAGCAGGTGTGAAGCTGCCTCCGCTCCGTCAGCCTGTCCTCCATGTCCTGGTTTAACTTGTTTGGACATTTCAAATAGACGCTGTGAGACACTAAGTCCCAACAGTCCCTTCAAGAATCAACAATTAAATTCACTAGATCCGGATTTATATTTAGAAAACAGTAAAGATGTCCAAGTAGGTGTCTCACATTGAAGGAGACAAAGCCCCCCCCTTGTCCCTCTGCCAACTCCCTGGTAATCCACCTCGTAATAGGAGAATACACGTATATGTATAACATGACAGTAACAAAACGCCATGTTCCGATTAGATCTCTGCACGGGGGGGCTGAAGACGCATGTGTCCTTGTCCCCTCGTGCACGCTCCTGTCATTGTGCTGCAGTGGGTCTGTGATCTCGCCCCCTCAGGCTCCTCGCTCGCCCACCTAAGGTTTCAAGGTCTCTGCAGTCACATCCAGACGGGTCCTCCTCCCTCTGCTGTGAATAGCGCCCCCCCTCACTGACTCCACAGTGAGATTGTCTCTATACCCACATCAGGCTCTGGTAGTGGAGTCTTAATGTTGATATCTGTGCAGCACAGTTTCTTTTGGACTCTACAGCTGATTTTAGACCTTTTCCTTCCTCCTGTGGAGCAGCAGCAGGTTGTTGGGTCCGACTCGTTCAAACAGGAACATGTGGGGAACATCCAGGCGAGGGGCGGAGCCTGTAGAGCAGGAGGCGGGACATGACTTATAAACCCTCATCACCAGAAGATCTGGAATGTCCTTGTGCGTCTTCGTCTTCTACGTGTACGGCTCCTCCTCTTCATCCTTTGTGTTGAGATGTTTGTGTTCTCCCGAGGACACTGACTTGGACATTTGCACGTGCATGTTGTGTTGCATTTGTCTTTTCATTTCACGCGCTTCCCTTCAGCCGCTTCACAGGATTGTTGTCTCATATTGCCATGAACCTTCTCTCCGTCTGTGTCATCGTATTTCTCTCTCACCGCGTCTCTCTTAAAGTGATGAGATCCCTTTAATGTCGGAAATATAATTTGTCAAAATGTCACGATTTGTCTGAATCAAAGGGGGAGGACACTTTTTTATTTCCGTGAACTCGTTTCACTCAAACCTTCAGCGCGTCTGCGGCAGGAAATAAAAAGAATTGGACACTTCAGAGAATGAGGCTGTGACATTTAATCACAAAATAACTCCTGCGCGCCTTGAAGATCACAGATTGATGATTTACTGCCTCGTGGGAGCAGATCCGTCTTTTAACACCCTCTTAAAATGTGTCCGCGTATTGCTCCTCACTTAATAAACCCACTGGAAATGGCAAGTGGCGTCGCTCTGAACGAATTCCAAACCAGTTTCTGGGAGTTTCACAAGGTCGGCAGTGGAGCTGGGACACTTGTGGTCTTTACACACGAAGCGTGCACGGGCGCTTGTGTCCATAAATCCACACGTGTCGGCCTTGGTGCAATAAAACCAGCCGTCTCTCCTTCTGTCTCTTTATCATTCCTTACAGAGTCGTCACACACCTCAACACGTCCGTCCCCCACCCGTCCCCCACCCGTCCCCCACCCGTCCCCCACCCGTCCCCCCCCCCGCCACGCGCCCTCGGCTTCCTGCCGCCCGCTCAGACCTTGGAGAAGTCGTAATTGAACTCAGTCGGAATAACGTGAGCACGAATCGTCCTTCATGCCTCCAAAAAACCAGGTGCACTTTTCTACGTGTATTTCAAGAAAAGTTATTTTTCAGAATGACTGCGGTGCACTTTTGTTAAATTAAATATCATCTTGATCCTTTTATGAGTTAATGAAACATCTTCAGCTCCTGACTCCAAATCAAGTGAGTCCACTGTTTCTAGAGAGGATGCAGAGGAGGTGCTGATGCTGGTAGTAAAACCATAATGATATTACCAAGGCAACACATGAAGCTCTGCATTTATCTTCTCCATTCAACAGAAAGACTACCCCCCCCCCTCCCCCCAACTGAGGACACGCCCCCACGTCAGACGCCGTCTACAAACCAATCAAAGTCGAGCACAAGCAGAGTAAACGACTGAATTAAAGGTCTTTTCCTTCTCTCCCTCCTTTGTCCGTGGTTCATCTCCCTCCATCCCTCTCACCCTCACTTCCTTCTCTCCCTCCTTTGTCCGTGGTTCATCTCCCTCCATCCCTCTCACCCCCACTCGTATGTTCACAGTTTTATTTTTACAAGGACACATAAAGCCAGGATGACTTAGTGCCGGCGATGGCCTGCTCACTGGTATCACCGTCTCCCTGCCGCTGTTTACCTGTCACATAAAAATGGATTCAAGTTTCCATTGCATCATGAAAAGTGTCATTTTACTGAACTTCAGAAAACGGCTTCCTCCTTCAGCTCCTGCTCTGTCAGGGAAAGTGAAGAAGAGAGGCATCGGGAAAGAGAGAGAGAGAGAGCGAGGACGAGCTTGAGGAGGAGTTCATCTGTGTGTAGGACATGATATCTTCTTCACTTAAAGAGTCTGGAGCTGTCAACGTGACGGATAATGTTTAAGGGCTGGCTCTCCCGGGAGTGATCTGTTGTCTGTAGGATCGTCTGTGGCAAGCGGAGACGGCGAGCGGACGAGAGGACGAAAGGAGGAGACGGTGAGCGGAGGAGAGGAGGAGAGGAGGAGAGGAGGAGAGGAGGAGAGGAGCTGACAGAGGGCAGAAGACAGACGGAGCAGAACCGCTCCTCATTACAGCCAAATCCTGCTGGGGCTTCACCAAACTGGTTTCAAGTTTAAAGTATCTCTCTGTCTCTTTCAAGCGTTATCTCTCTGTTCTTTAATAACAGGGAGAGACACACACATGCACACCTTCAGTCCACACACACACACACACACACACGGCCTATCTGTGGCCTATGGGAACTCATTATCTTCCCAGACGAGCGGGGCCTCGAGCGGCCGGGTCGGTCTCCTGCCACCGCGTCGCCTTTGTGACGTGGGCTTGAACCGTGCAGGTTGGAGAGAGGCTGCAGGGCGAGAGGAGACAGAGCCGGGCGGTGTCTGGCGCCTGGTTCTGGTCTTTGGGGCATCGTGTTGTGGAAGCTCTGGATGATTCATTAGTTGAGTCACGTTTAAATTACTTGAAAAACAACATTATAGTCCCGGGGGGGATGGAGCCAGTGTGAAGATCATTAGGAATTCAAGGAATTAACCCTAAATCCAGAAGGGTGAAGGTTTAGGCCACAAAATAATAACCTGCAGGATAAAGATAAAGTTTCTTCCTGTCAAATGTGCACAAAGCCTTTTAATACCCAGTGGATCAATCCTCTCATAGCAAATAATAACAGATACTTGGATTTAATCAATAGTTTTTGCGAAGAGGTCTGAAAATAGTGATTTAAGGTGAATGCAGCTCCACCTAGTTTAAAATCCTCTCTGTGAGGTCCAGGTCTGTTTTCTGTCACAGATTCTGCTCAATAGGTTTAGGTACTCAAAGGTTTTAATGCAATGTTCTTGAATATTTCATGAAATATCAAATATTAAATGGGGGAGAGACCATCTCCTCCTCATCACACCCTCCTGTAAAATCACATTTATTCAAAGGTTCCCCACAACAACATAAAAAATCCAAATTGAAAGTAAAGAACACAGAATTATCAGAATTGGCCTTAAAGTAAAGTCATAAAACCAGAACTTCCCCGTCAGGCTCTTCTCGGAGTTTTGCGCGGCGCAGCAGGAAGTTGGGTTTGTAACGAAGGCGACAAGTGAACCCTCCGTTACTGCGCCGACCCTGAGTAGAGGTCAAAAGGTCGTCCACACATCATCTACGCACTCGCTCGCAGAAGTAGGTCGATGGCATAAACTAAATCCTATAGGAATATTGCTTTTCATTGATTTTTGTATCCACCTTGGAATAATACGCGTATTTCAGGGAATGGATGGGCCCACTGTGTGTGTGTGTGTGTGTGTGTGTGTGTGTGTGTGTGTGCGTGTGTGTGCACATGCATAAACACATGATGGATAAAACCAGTGATGATTGGTCGTTACAGTAGGTGTTGACTAATGCTTTCATCATGGCGCCGAATGGAAGCGTAACTCTTATCGGACGTAGAGGAGACATAGCGCCGAATAAGACCATAACTTAGAACGAGTGTGTTATTACCAGTGTGCCGGGGCTCGCTCGCCCAGCCACCGGCGAAAGAGACGGAGGAGAGTTATTTGTTAAACGCCACCACAACTGTACCGCGGCCCTAATTGGATTTCCTCCCTCGCCCAGAACGTCCCCTCTACTTTTTATGGGAACGACCTCCGAGTGGTTCAAACACTCACTCACTTAATTAAACACACAATGAGTGAAAAGACACTTTCTCACTTGAAAATGCGCAAAACACACAATACACACGTTTTAATGAAGAAGAAACCAACGTGGAGGTTTCTGTTCTTTCTTCAACTCATTCTCCAGAACCTCTGAAGCTGTGTCTCAAGTCAGACGCTGTCCAGACCCGTTTCAAACTCTCCTGCTGGTGGATCCTTCTCGACTCAACCTATCCCAGGATTCACCAGAACGGCCTCAGTCAGGCTCCACCCCCGCTCCTCCAAACGTGGTCACTTCTGGATGGCGGATGGACAAAACGCCAAAGGGCCAGTATGATTGACATTAAGGTTTGAATCCGAGCAGCTTTCCCCCGATCATATAGCTGAGTTCTGCTGTTGCAGTTATTTAGTTGCCTCCAACCGCCCGAATGAAAATAACACTTCAGGTAAACACTAAAGCTGAGCACGGCACTTTCTGTCTGCTTAATGCTGCCACGCAGAGACATTCAGTCGAGGGGACGACAGTTGTCTCTGCACGAGGCTTTTTTATTATTCATATTTACATTTCCATTTGCTGGAATTGTGCAGCCGTTAAGTTTGGATTTCTGTCGATGCAAACACCGTTTAACCTCCGTGAACTGGAGCTGGAGAGAAGTGATAAAAAACAGTGGACGTGGACGACGGGTGAAACCAGATGATTACAAGAACCTTTCAGATGTGAATAATGCTGCTGGGGACACTTTAAACAAAAACACAAGGTCCTATAATGATATATCACGATATAGCTCATCTTTTACACAATTATTTCCGTTCCTTGCTCGGCTACAAACCCACAACTTTCAGGAAAGAACCAAACACAATCATTATCCTCTGAATTGTGCGTTCTCCTGATTTGAACTGTTTATTTCTGCTGTGTCTCATCACCCAGGAAACAAACCTGTCCGCCTGTTGACAGATGGCAGAGCTCAGAATAATCCTCATCTACACCCCCCCCACACACACACACACACAGACACACACAGCTTCTCTCATTTCTTCTCCTCTCCTCCTCTAATAGCTGCTGCTGTACACAGGCCTCTGAACGTCCCACACATGTCGACTTAGACGTTTGTCTCATAGAAGCAGAAGTGGGAAGTTGATTTTTGTATATTTTTTAAAAACCTCCTCCTCCTCACATTCTCCAAACAGGCTCATTAACTCCTGCATTTGAAGGAGAGAGACGTCTTTTATTAGATTTGAAGTCAGTTTGCTTTGCACAGATCAGAAGACATGTCCTCCAGAGGGAAGCGGCAGACTTTGAGGACTTTTCCGAGCTGGTAGTTTTATTCTTCTAATTGAATCAGTACTTTTACTTTCTTCTACTCGAGTATAAGATTCCTAGAAAACAGAAAACCCCCCCCGACCCCAGGAACCACAGGTGTGTGAGACGGGTGTGTTCTCCTAAGCGGAGCTAATTAATGCTAACGAGGCTATCAACCAGGAGTCGTGTGCGTCGGCAGTGGTTAATTACCGTACGAATAAATAAAGTGAAACGCCAACATGAAGTCAGGGTATTGTTTGCTGTGTGTGTTGGGCCAACACGGACGCTGCACATGTGTTCATTAACATGCGTGATAAGGAAATGGGCGTGTGCGCGGGCATTAGCATGTAAATGGCCTCATTCCCGGTGAAGTGTGAGGAGGCGGCGTGAGGACGGACGCTTCAAGTGATTCAGTTGTTTTCTCCGTCCTCACATCCTCTTCCTCTCCTCCGCTCTCTCTCTCTGTTTCAGTGAAAGGCAGAATGTCACATTTAATATTCACCACGAGCTCCTCGCCAATCCCCCGAGTTCCCCGGTGCCAGATGACGAGCAGGCTGCCAGGGGTCAGCCGGCAACCCGGTCGCTCTCTTAACACCCACCGGTCCTCCAGGAAGTGACCTAATAACTGAGCCAGGTCCTCGCGGCGCCCTGCCGTCACCGTCCCCCGCCACAGATCGTGATCTGGCCCCTGTAGCCGCCGGATAATCCCCCCCCCCTCCCCCCGTCCTCCACCGCGCTCCCTTCACCTTCCTCTCTCCCGCCTCGAGGAATCCTCACTCCTCAGACGAGCTCCACAGTTTTACAAGTTGTGGTTTTATGAGCTTCATCTCCTTTTGTCTTCCTCGTCTTCCTCGTCTTCCTCGACAGCGTTCTCAGCTCATCTCCGCCCGACGCCCTGCGGGGGGGGGGGGGGGGGGGCGTGTCTCTCCCTCGCCGCCGCTCAACTTCTGCGCCCATGAAGCAAAATAAAAATGTGCTTTAGTGATTTGTCACCTTCTGTCCTCGGGGAGCTATAATGTGTAGACGGGCTCTCCTTGAAATCGACTGTTTGGACACGCTGCAGTGTGTGTGTGTGTGTGTGTGCGTGTGTGTGAGTGTGTGTGAGACGTGTGTGTGTGTGTGTGTGTGTGTGTGTGTGTGTGTGAGTGTGTGGCTGCACATATACTTTTGTTTGTTTTTGTTATATGATCTATTAAGTTGTCTCCCGTGCACTGAAGACAACTCGTCCATCACGTCACCAGTGATCAGCCAGTCTGAACCGAGCCCCCCCCCCCCCCTCAGCTCGCCACTTCATATCCTTTGTCATTCTAACATGTCTCCGCTCGACTCTCTGTGCGGGTGAACTACGGCTCGTGACCTCTTATCTTCCATCCGGTCTGCTCTCTCTCCCCCCCCCCCCCCCCCCCCCTTCCCCTCCATTCACACCCGGCCCGTTACCGCCAAGACAGAGCGCCACGTGCCGCTCCCCCGTCCCTCACCCTCTGCTCTGACGGGTGACAACAATAGAGACAGGAGAGCCAAAATGGCAGCCGTCTGGCCTGTCCCCCTGGGGGGGGGCACATCACATATCGTCCCAGCCAATCTTAATGCACGTCTTCCGCAACAAATTGGCCAGTTTACTTAAGAGTCGGCTGTGGCCCATGAATATTTGATGTGGTCAGGGCTGTGGAGTGGTGGGATACAATGACAGGGTCTTATCTTATTTAGCCAGACAGAGGGGGGGGGGGGGGGGGCTCCCAGTCCGACCCAGAACACTGCATGGCTCTCCTGAGACCTGGAGGGGCCCGGTCCAGGAGAGGGCCACGCTATGGAAACGCTCTTTGAGGTGTGAAAGGCCCGGGTGCTGAAAGGCGACCAATCACTGCTGCTGGCCGGAAACCAAGCCCCCAAGCCACGAGCCTCCTTCTTCTGCTGGTGATTGACATTTGGGAAATCATAATGGGGCTTTAACAGGTTTAATGGGCCCAGGAGTGATATAACACAGCCCAGCAGTCCAGTCCATCCACTCAACACCAATGTAAACGACAAAGACACAAACACACGTTGTGGCGCCGCAGAGGGACTCGACTGCAACGTGCAGCGAGGCAGGGACAGGAGACAAAGTAAGGATAGTTTCCCCAATTCCTCCCCTCCTCCTCCTCCTCTTCCTCCTCCTCCTCCTCCTCCTCCTCTCTCATTCGATCTCTCTGTCCCTCTGGGCTCTGAGTAGCTGTGTGATTTAAAAAAATAAATAAAAGGCCTCTCATATTGCCCCGGCTGTGATGGCCAGTAACACTGTAGCCTCCAAATCAATGGAGCCTGTCCTAGATTTCGCTGCGGTCTCAACTCTCTCTCTATAAAGGGATCTGGAGGGCACTCTATATTTTTATTACCTGCAGAGAGAAATGGAGAGGCCGGGACCTGGATCTCCTTTCACACACACACACACAGACACACACACACACACATGCTGGTGAGCAGACTTGCATGCATGCAAACACAAAAGCTGTCACACTTGCACGTGAACAAACACACAAACAGGCGTTGAAGCGTTGCACGGACTGTCCACCTGCTGCAGCCCCCTGGTGGTGTGAAAGGAGAGGGGACCCCAGCAGAGGCTGTCTCTCTTCATTAGGGGTTGAACACACACACACACACACACACACACACACACACACACACACACAATCACAGAGGGGCATGATGCAAATGCCACAGTGGGTTACGCTGACTACTCTGCTGACTGTGCACATTGGGAGGCTGCAGCAGGAAAGGTTGCATCCATTTTCCAGAGCGGAGGGAGGAGGAGACAGGAGGAGGAGGAGAATGGAGGAGCAGAAACCAGAGAACAATCTTTAATTCTCTCTTTAAACACGCACATAAGTCACAGGATGAAGGTTTCATGTGAACTGTGGAGTTTCCACTGGGAGAAGTCCCCGGAGCTGTGTTTACACTGTGCTCTGTCCAAACCATTTTAATTTCCATTAATTGGCTAATTTTCTCTCCAGATTAATGACGAGTGACAAAATGTCCACCACAGATTCATGGCGTCTACAAATATGTATAATTCACTAACGCATAACATGAAATTATTGTCCATTAGTGTTATTGAGGATGTAGATCTGAAACCTTTCAAGGACATTAGATCATAAATAATTGACACTAATTGATGATTTGAAACTGAAGTTATGAATGTTCTCATTTCACACACAGCAGCAGCAGCAGTGGTTACAGACTCTGCAGCGTCCTCGGCCCTTCGCCATCAGCAGGTTAAAGGCGAACGCCACCCAGCCCCCCCCCCCCCCCCCCTCTGCCAACCAGCCGCTCAGCCAAACCTTCGTCAGCAGCTAATTAAATCTACCGCTATTCATTTGGCCCTAATGTGCTTTTAATTGGATTACAGGGCCGGTTGTGGGGAGGGTTCAGGACGGGGTGAGGGGGCCGAGGTGAGGGGACGGAGGGGGACAGGCTGTTTGACATGAGCAAGAGCGAGATACCTCTGTTACTCTGTCCAATCAGGAGGGCAGAAACAAAAAGAAGAGGCGTTTGTTTTTCGCCGTCAGCAGGACTTCGTGTTTTAAGAGAAACTTGGGGCACATCTGTAGGACATCTGTAGGACAGAGGAGGACAGAGGAGGACAGAGGAGGACAGAGGAGGACAGAGGAGGACAGAGGAGGACAGAGACAAGCTGCAGAGAAGAGCAGGAGTCCAGGCGTTGAGGTTAATCATCTGGTGTTTGAACTCTAAAGAGCGAGAGAGAGATGCTGCTTCCCCACGACTTGTTTCACTTGTGGGAGAAACCGGCCCACGTCTGACCGCTTGGTATTCAAGTCACCGAGCGCCGCCAGATTAAAAGGAGGAATTTTCAAAGAACGAGGTCAATGTTTAATTTTTTGTTGAATTGATAAATAAATTACAGGCGGATCGATGGCGTTTTAATCTGCGGCTGCTCCCCCCCCCCCCCCCCCCGCCCACCGCCTGGAGCCGGCACTCGCTGCCTGATTGTGAATGAAACTCGTGTCCGGCAGGATGACCCTGCTTCTCCTGAGCCCGCCCACTTTCTGAGGCGACACACAAACACACACTGAAACACAACACGATTGTTTCAGTGTCTTCAGTGTCTGATCTCAACCTGTGGTTCATTGTGTGATGAATCTGTGCAGTCGGACACACACACTGAGTGTGTTGCTCTGTGTGTTGTGTTGTCGAACAATGCAGCAGACTGTGACCCGGTGTTCCACGGTGCTGAGGCCGTTAATTGGTCTCATTTGTTTACGGTAATTAAACTAACGTATCAATAAATCAATGCGGTACTGATTTATTGATTAAGATAATAAGAGTGTCATTTATTTCTCCTGCCTGTGGTGTGTGAAGTGTGAGGCCGGTGGTGCTCCCGTTGTGTGTTGTGTGTTCCTCTGCAGGTTTGTCTTCGCTCCCTCAGCTCACAGCCGACCATTGTTTTCTAGAAATCCATTAATGGCCTCTGTTTTCTTTTTCCTTCCTCTCGCGGAGCTTCATTCGTCTTCCGGCTGCAATGAAGTGTCAAAACACAAAGTGAAGGTGGAGTGGCAGGCAGATTCAGACGTGCATTGATTTCCCTCAGTGGAAACGCAGCTACTCTCAATACAGAGGAAGTGATCGAGACGTTACTGGAAATTAAAAAGCTGGTGATCCATCCGGGTGATGAATCACGTTCACTGGTGAAGCACTTTGAGACCAATGGGGCGAGTCCGACCCTCCGGCTGGAAGAGGAACCTGCAGCCGCACAAACACTCTCACTCCCATCAAGGGGAGGCTTTCAACTGGGAACAGGAAGAAGTGAGTCTGTGGGACAACTGGGAGATACACACACAAATCAGATTATTAAAACCAAACGGTTCATTTCTGTTTAAAAAGTGTAATGACTTATGTTTGTCACTGGATTAGCAGCAGTGTTGTGCTTCTGTGCAAATGATATCCTTCTATTGAACCGATATTCATCTGGATTGTTTTATGGCCCCACAGTCAAACATCTCAACTCCATCCTCTGATGATCTGGAGGAGCTTTGGAGAGTTGTGTGTTTTCTGAGCTGAGAGTCAAGGCAGATGTGAGACAGCTCTTTATTAAACACATCTTAGATTCTGATATTCTATTGTCTGATGGTGTCCTTGAGATTTGAAGCCACTTGTTCAGGGACTGTAACAAAACACCTTAAAGTCTCAGCGTTTCATCCAATAACAAAACGTCCCTGAGTGCGTTGTGCAAAGCGACAGGGTTGGTATGACCTTTGAGAGTCGTGCTGTGACCTCGCCCGGGCGGCGTTCAGCTCGGGGACGCAGCGCTGGGACCTCTGTGGCCCCTGAGAGCCGCTGACACAAACAAGGTGACACTCTGGTCGCCTCAGTTTAAGACCCGGGCTCTAAGACGCATCCCAACCAGGAGATGTCAAAATCAATATGGCAATGTCATCAGGGCTGCTCCGACCGACACACACACACACACACACACACAAACACACACGCACACACGCTCCTTCGTCATATCATCAAGCCCATCAGCAGCCTTAATGGGGAAGGGATCAATACGTGGCAGGGGTCGAGGTGAGCGAGGCGAGTCCACCGGCGGCTCGTGACACTTGTGCTAATGACGCCGCTCCAGCCGTCACTGTCAAACTCACCGTCCCGCCGCGGCCGCCCCATTGTCCCGATCATCACGGCGTCCGGCCTCGCCTAAGCCACTCGCCACCGGTGAGCGGCGTGCTGGGCACTCGCAGGTCAAAGGTCAATCCCTGGTGATAACTGCCTGGTGTTCAGTTCAGTGTGGCACACGACGTGCTCACATCCCAATGAGACCTCCGCAGATCAGAGTCAGTCAGTTTGTGGGAGGCGTCGCCCAGTGCGCTCGTGGGCTGGACTTTATGTCCCCCCCCCCCACACTCTAACCCCTCATTACAGCCAGTTTATCATGCCAGGAAGAGAGTGGCAAAAACAAATTAGTCCACGGGAGGGGAAAATAGCTCTGGATATCGATTTCGCCTTTTCATGCCAGAGTGGAGCACAGAAAATATTGGGCTATAAAAGGGAAACAAGGATATAAAGCCATTACCCTGCGCACTTAATTGATCCCACTTCCCATAACAAATTAATTGAGCGGAAAATGGCAGATGGCTTAGATGAATGTCATAAAAAGGGCTTGTCAGCAGGCGTGAGCGACCCCCGAGCTCAGTGCCTCACGAGGGAGCAGCCCAGGAGCCAGGCAGCGTCTCTCCCGGTGTTTACATCCCACTGATCCTCGTGTTAATCATGTTGACTTATCGACACCATCGATAATTGTGTGCAGCTACTTTTCCTCCGCTCTTCCCTCTTGTCTTGTTCCTCTCACGTTTCCTTCCTGCAGTCGCTGCACAGGTGTGTGTCTGTTTGCGGTGAGAGTGTGTGTGTGTGTGTGTGTGTGTGTGTCTCTGTGCATGTTGATACCGACAGGCCGCTGCCCCAGTAGCAGAACAAATGCTAATTTAATCAATTGGCTATAAATCCAACTGGCCGCTGACTCATGCGTCTTCTGCCCCTGGGACTCCAACGAAAACCCTGCCAGTGCAGTTTGTTCAGCACACACACACTGGTGCCCTCACACACACACACACACACACACACACACACACACACACTCAGACACACACATCCATCTTCCACCATCATCTTTTTCCTCTTCCCTCGCAGCAACATCAGAATTACTGTCGCACATGCAGATGGAGACAAACTGAGGCTCCATCCACACAAAGAGGTTTTAGTGTGAAATCTAAGTTTTCAAAATAAAACCGTCTCTGTCCTCACAAGTGATTTGTCTCCATATCAGTTTCATAAGCTAACACATGAGGCTGTGAACCCAAGTGCAGGTTGACATGTGAATTAAAAAGCTTTTCCCTCTGCACGTAAACATATCATTGTAAAATACAGAGGTGGTTTTAGTTTGAAGGCGTCGCAGCGTGGATGTCGTTAGTGTGTGTGTGTGTGTGGATGTCGTGTGTGTTTAGTATGAAATTCATCATCTGAGCGGACGGCTTCTAAACTCATGCATCCATCTCACGTGAACTTTCCTGCTCCACATCTGAACCAGAGAATTATTTATTGAGCAAATCCCTCCTCGTGTTTATTCCTCTCTCTCACACACACACACACACACACAGACACACACACTGACACACACACACACACACTGACACACACACACACACACACACACGACGCTGACACACCTGCAGTTTCGTGACATCCAAATCTGCTGAAGCTGCTGAGACAGCGTATTGGGGGGTGGGGCGGGGGGGCTGTGGGACGGGTGGGGGGGGCTCAGCGGGGCAAAGTGACAGACACACAGAAACACTGGGAAGCAGAAAGCGTCGGAGTGACAGAGAGAAAAACACCAGGAAGAGCAACAGAGCGATAAAGAAAAGTCAGAAAAAAAAGAGAAAAGGGTGACAAGAGGGAGGTGGGGGGGGGGGGGGGGGGGGGCTGCTGTCGGCTGCTCGGGACCCGCAGGCTCTGTTCAGAATTCTGCGGGGCCTCTGTGGCCCCCGTGTTCCCCATCAATCTCAGCCGGCTGTGGCAGCCGCCAGGGGCTGCATCTTAATCTGCTGGGGGGGGGGGGGCGGACGTGAGGACGGACAGGTCGCCTGGGCCGAGCAGTAAATAACCTGCTCCTGACTGTCCCTTCCTATTCCCTATGCACACACACTCACACACACACACACACACAGACACACACAGCTTCTCTCTCTACACAAATGTCTTCTTGCTGCACAGACAAAGTTCTGTGTATCGAGTTTTCCACATTAAAAATTCACGTTCCATAATCAGATCAGATCAGAGTCAAGAGGACAGAAAGTTTCCTGCTGAGCATCCACACGAGGGGATGTGATCCACTGTGAGGAACCAGGTGTGGAGAGGATGGATCTCTAGTCTCCTTTGTGCTCGAGTGACGTGAGCCTGGTGGAGACAGCAGTACGACTTCGAGCTGTGCAGAACGACGACAAACAGCTTTGAGGAAACAACTTGCTCCGACTGAGACGAGAAGAAACTCCGAATTCACTGCTGTTAATGAAACAAATGATTTCTGTGGAATTCAACGTTTGTAGAATAATGAAGAAGACAAATAGAAACTGAGATTATTGTTTTCGCTCCTCGTTTGGATTGAATAAATCAAATCTGCTCTGAACACTTGTGTTATTTTACACCGGGAGTGTGTGGCTCTGTTTCTGGGGTGTGTTTCTAAAAGCATTTCTCTCATGTGCTGTGGATTGTGTGTGTTCTCATGTGTGTCTCTGTCTCACACACACACAGGGACCCACACAAAGCCGGCATCATCCTCGCGAGCGGCGCCGGTGACAGCTGCAGAGATGTGACACAGAAGATGCTCTATCTGAGGAACAAGGTGAGAGAGCGGCGGTGGATTAGAGGGCGGCTATCTCGCTCGCCCAGGGCCCTGTGAAACCCAGGAGGCAGCTGGCACGAGTCTCCACGCCGCCCACGACCCCGCGCCTCCTCTCAGCGAGGAGCAGGCGCATTTACAACCCTGTTTCCATCCGGACTCCTCCTGCTCTCCGGCGGGGTAAGACCTTGAGGGGTCAGAGGTCAACGTATCCTCCCCACCCGCCAGGCGCACGCACTCCGACGGCTCCGGGGCCGAGGGCTTTGTGTTCCCACTGGGACGCGGCAACCTTTGAACTGGGCAGCGAGAGGAGGTGAGGGAGGAGGTGAGGGAGGAGGTTCTGCCTGCGTGACTGACACTTCCCAGGGTCTGTGTGTATCACACACAGACACACACACACACATGTTCAATTAGAAATATTCCTCCTGTTGAAACACACAAAATAAACAGATACAGTCCTTTGTCAGGCATCGACTGAGACGACACACACACACACAAACACACACAGACACACACACACCCACTCTCTCTGTTTGACGGATGACCTTCCGCTCTGTGTCACTGAGCCACAGTGTCGGTCTCTGTTGGGAGTAATAGTGTCCAGAATGACATGTTATGACGGGAAGGAGCACTGCGGCAACTTCACACACACACACACACACACACAAAGAGACACACACACACTGGAGGCCTCGTGCTGGACTGTGTGTGTCTTTGTCTTTGTCTGTCGTGCTGCGACTGAAAGGCTGAGATGAAAGGAGCTGGAGAAGACGCCGAGCTCCAAAAGCTGAAATATGAAGTCGTGAAAAGTTGAGTTGTGTGTTTTGACGGATTTGAACACTTTCCTGGTTCAGGCAGAAGCTCCTGTGCGTCTGTGGGCTCCTCGCGGGGCTCGGCCATGTTCCTCCTCCAGCGTGAGCACTTATCTCTCTCTGCAGGAACCTAATTAAAGCACCGACTCTCGTGGTCGTCCGCTCCTTCGAGAAGAAGCAGAACCTGGGAATCAAACTGCGGCTCGATAAAGAAACTCCTGAGAAGCGTCAAACTCCAGACGATCACAGAGAATGACAGACCCTATAAAAGAACAGGAACAACACAGAGCTGAAAACCAAAACCTCCAATCTGCAAACTTCTCCACCGCGGCTGAAGCATCACAACGAGACCTCAGTTGATGATTCTGAAATGTGAATATTTAAACCCTTCCATTGATTTGTGAGCTGCTGCGTTGAAGCTTCCTGTTTCCTCCATCTTGGTTTTTGAATTTGTTCTTAGACATTTTAATGAAGGATGTTAGATTTTATATCTTTAAATATAATAAACACCAGAGTCTCAGTTGTTCTTCGTCCTGCTGCCAGGCGACATTCAGACATTCCACATCAAATCTGTGGATCCTGGTGAGATCGACCTTTGATCTGCCTTTGATTTGTCTTCCTGGAGTCCGATGATGCTTCATATGAACGATCAAGGGCTGTGGAGGAATCATTACGGGGGGGGGGGGGGGGGGGGGGGCTGACACCATGACGGATTGATTGAGATCCACTGCGCGGTGCCGCCTGCAGCCCAGATTAGCGCCGGGTCTGGGTCAGCACAATCTCGGTGTGTTAGATAGCACCGGTGCTGGAGGCTGGGGGGGGGGGCGCACCGTGGGGCCCTGTAGCCATGGCAACCACATGCAGGTGCACCGGCTCCTGTGCGATTCAGGTAATTCAGCCTTCAATAAGCCCCCCCCCCCCCGGGAGAAATCTCCCACAATGCCCTGCTTGACTGGCAGGTATGATATTTCCGTGCGGCCTGAATGAGGAGTGTGTTTAAAATTCAACAGTGTTGACAGACGATATCTAAAATATAAAACGTATCTATTAAAAGGTTCGATGCTGCGGCGCTGTGCGGTTCAGACGGGCCGCCCGCCGAGGGGCTGCACACGCCGCCCGGGCCACGGTGTAACGTGAGGGTCGGGAGGCTTCAAGTGGTGGTGTAAATTAACACCACACGAGAAGGGAGGGGAAGTGAAACAGAAAGGGGGGGGATGGGAGAATTTGGGAAGGTGTTTGGGGGGGGGGGGGGGGTGCAGGGTTGCTGTCGATGGGGTTTTGGAGGCTTGTGTTAAGCCGCGGGCTTTGACAGGCGGGTTTAAGGAGAGAGGAGAGGGCGATGGATTGGAGTCAGGTCTTTGCTTCATATTCTGAAGATTAAACTCCATCCTCCTCCTCCTCCTCCACCACAGGGTCTCTGTCAGGGGGGGGGGGGGGCTGCTGCAGAGCTCTGAATCAGCCTCAGCAGTCGGAATCGAACCACCGGACACGTCGGCCGTGTTGATGAGCAGCAGGAAACACGATGTGGACGTGAGACAGAAGAGTTTGTGTTTCATGTGTTTTCAACAGGAAACATGAAAAGCTTCAGGTTGATGGAAAGAATCAGAATCAGAATGTTTATTAAGATCTGCAGATGTGATTGTCTTCATAAAAATAAACTGAATATCTGCATTGTTTGATTAAAAGAAGCCAAATGAAGAAGCCACCTTGTTTTTGGGTTCTAACTTTGTCAAAATGCACAACAGGGACACAAACTTCAACAGGAAGTCAGCCAAGATAAATCATCAAGAGAAATCAATGTCCAATCAGGTCGGAGCCGGAGCCGGAGACGACGGCTGCTCCGTGGCTGACGTGTGTTTTATTGGTTGAGGACGAGCAGGTGACGGTTCATTATCAGACTTTGAATACAAACAGGAAACCATCACCGGCGGGAGATTGGCTGGATGGAGCCGTCAATCACGGGGGAGGAGGTTTGACGTGTGTGTATCCACGGGCCTCTGGAATGACCTCGCACCTACACATGATGTCATAAATTGACCTGAAGGCTCTTCTTCCTGCAGGACTTTGACCAGCTGCTGCAGCCCCCCCCCCCCCCCCCCACACACACACACAGGTAATGAGACAGAGCAAAGACAATATAAACATAATAATAAGTAGCACACGTTGGTTCGATGTGGTTTGCTGGTTCTGTTCATTCTGATCTGATTCATAAGGGATGAGAGCAGGTTGATACATACAGAAGCATTATGCTGCCACCCCGTGGACATTAGAAGTCATTACAACCACTTGCCTGATATTAACGGTCTCGGCATTTTAAATAAATACAGATGGGTTCTGCTGCCGCCCAGTGGACATTGAAAGTCATCGCAGATAACAGTAAAATATCTGGTATCTCCTCTCCTCTTCTCCTCTCCTCTCCTCCCCTCCCCTCGGATCCTATCCTCTCCTCTTCTCCTCCTCTCCTCTCCTCCCCTCGGATCCTATCCTCTCGGATCCTATCCTCTCCTCCTCTCCTTGGCTGCTCCCCTCGGCTCCTCTTGGTTCTCCTGGACTTTAAATGATTGAAAGTCAAACTTGTAGTAACTTCTAATCTACAGATAAAAAGTTATCTCATGTTAGAACAGGAGCAGTGACAGATGAAGGAGCAGGGAGGTGCCCGGGGCGGCAGCCTGCTCTCAGCACCAACTAACGGGACCTCCTGCAGGAGCATGAGTCACAGGTAAACGGCTCCTCTCCTCGTCTCCTCTTCTCCTTGGCTCCTCCCGCCTCCCCTCGGTTCCCTCGGTTATCCTCGGCTCCTCTCGCCTCACCTCGGTTCCGCTCGGCTCCCCCCGCCTCCCCTCGGTTCCTCCCGCCTCCCCTCGGCTCCTCTCGGCTCCTCTTGGTTCCTCTCGGTTCCGCTCGGCTCCCATCGCGTCCCCTCGGTTCCTCCCGCCTCCCCTCGGTTCTCCTCGGCTCCTCTCGGTTCCTCCCGCCTCCCCTCGGTTCTCCTCGGCTCCGCTCGGCTCCCCTCGGTTCTCCTGGGCTCCTCCCACCTCCCTTCGGCTCCCCTCGGCTCCCCTCGGCTCCTCCCGCCTCTCCTCGGCTCCGCTCGGTTCCTCTCGGCTCCTCCCGCCTCCCCTAGGCTCCTCTCGGTTCTCATCGGCTCCTCTCTGCTCCTCCCGCCTCATCTCGGTTCCCCTCGGCTCCTCCCGCCTCCCCTCGGTTCTCCTCGGCTCCGCTCGGCTCCTCTCGGTTCTCCTCGGCTCCGCTCGGCTCCTCTGATGTTGTCTGTCGTCGTCCCTCTCGTCCTCCTCTCAGTGTTGTTGTTCCCGGTGACGCGGCGGAGGTGTAGCCTGACGCGGGCTCTTACGTGTCGGCCTGAATAAAAGTGGAGCTCCGGAGCCCCGGGAGTGACGAAGCGAGTTGTGTCGGTAAGAGGATCTGATGTTTGCCGGGCAGATAAATGGCCGCCAGCAGCAGCCGCTAGTGTTCGATTCCCGCACAAAGCAACAAAGAGATCATGGCGGCGGAGGCTGTAGATGAGGCGGTGGCTCGAGCAGCGTGAACATGGACGAGCTGTTTTTAATAAAGTCCCCGAAGCGGCTAGCGGAGGCGGCTAACCCCGTTAGCTCACATTAACAGCGGCTCTCGCCCCGGAGCCTCCCGGGTTTGATCTACAGTCTCTGGGTCAAACCACAGGAACTAACGATGCGTGCAGACATTTCCCTCCATGCTAACAGCTAGCATCCACTGCTGCTAGCTCACCTAGCATTAGCACCAGGTCCCCTCACAGTTGAATAAAAGCCCGCTCTGTCCCATCGCCGCTAGCTTCACTCGGTGCTTAGTGCGGGCTTGTTAGCGTCTGTCTGCCGCTTGATGACCACCTAACACGGAGTTAGCATTAGCCTTCGGGTGGTAGCATAGCACTCAAAGTAACGGGGCTGATGTCACACATGGCTCCGACTACGTGCTCTTAGTACTTTAGGATTAATCAGTGTTGCTGCTGCAGGGAAAGTCGTCCCCGGGCTTTTCTCCATGAATGCTATGCTAACGTGTGAAGCTAAGCCACACCCTCCTTTCAGCGACATGCACTGAAGTGGTGCACGCGACTCCAGGCGCCCGGAGCCTCTCCTCTGGTTTCACGATGCACCAACAAGCGGCCTCTCACTGTGTGCAGGTTACAGATGAAGATGGAGGCTGGCGCAGACACTCAGCAAAGTGGTGACACAGCTGTCTCCGAGTCTGAGGCCCAGCACATCACCCTGGCCCAGGTAGAGCTCGCACCCTGCGCCCCATGACACGGACCAGTGCAGAGTGGTGGGGGGCTGAATCTGTGTGTGTGTGTGTCCCTGTTTGCAGGCGTCCCTCGCTGCAGGCCAGGTGACCGCCAGTGGTCCCACAGTCACCTTAGTGCAGCTGCCCAACGGGCAGACGGTGCAGGTGCACGGAGTGATCCAGGCTGCGCAGCCCTCTGTGATCCAGTCCCCTCAGGTCCAGACCGTACAGGTGAGACAGCCTCTGCTCCACCTGGACGCTTCACTGCACAGAGAACAGTCACTCAATGCCACGCGTTTATCAATAACTCAGTAGAATCACACTCTTTTCTAAATCCTGAGATTGAAGTGTGATGCTTTGTGTTGACTCTCAGATCTCGACCGTTGCTGAGAGCGAGGACTCTCAGGAGTCGGTGGAGAGTGTGACCGACTGTCAGAAGAGGAGAGAGATCCTGTCCAGACGTCCGTCCTACAGGTGAGTGGCTGCGCCTCCTCCACACTTTGACCTCAGCTGTGAAGAGGAGGAGAAGGAAGCTGAGCGTTCTCTGCTCTGCTCCACAGGAAGATCCTGAACGACTTGTCGTCGGACCCTCCGGCCGTTCCTCGAATCGAGGAGGAGAAGTCAGAGGACGACTCGGCTCCCACCATCACCACCGTCACCATGCCCACCCCCATCTACCAGACCAGCAGCGGCCAGTACAGTGAGTAGCTGTGGAGAATTGGGATTAAAAAGATCCAAATATATTGTACAACTTCCAAACCGCTGAGCATTCTGGGAAGTGAGCAAGTTCCTGTTGAGTTTATCTCACGTCCTGGTGATCAGAGGTTTATGACACTGATCCACCATTGATTTATATCTTCATGGAAGGTTTAGTAAAATGTTCAATAGACACATTGTTTGATGCACACACAGGACGCCGCTGTACAATGATTCCACATGTTGACACTAAAACAGACAGAGCGTCCAGTGACATCCTGAGACTAACGTGTGACATCGTCCCTCTGTAGTCGCCATCACGCAGGGCGGGGCCATCCAGCTGGCCAATAACGGCACAGATGGATTGCAGACTCTGACCATGGCCAACGCCGGGGGCCAGTCTGGTGCCACCATCCTGCAGTACGCTCAGACCAGTGACGGCCAGCAGATCCTGGTGCCGAGCAACCAAGTGGTCGTACAAGGTGGGGACATAATTCAGCCTGAACCATTGAGACATGAAACCCAGGTTCAAAGTGTCGTGTGAGCTTCATGTCTCCGTTCTCATGTCTTCATCCGTCAGCTGCTTCCGGAGACGTCCAGGCCTATCAGATCCGCACGGCCCCCACCAGCTCCATCACGTCCGGGGTGGTGATGGCCACCTCGCCCGCTCTGGGCTCAGGGACAGGAGCCCCAGAGGAGGTCACGCGTAAAAGGGAGGTCCGACTTATGAAAAACAGGTTTGTGTTCTCACGTTGTGTCGTGTGTGTTACCTGATGGGGCTGTCAGTTCAATCTCTGCTACAGTGAACATCTTGAAATGACCATTATCCAGAAAGTGGGGGCAGTAAAAACAACCCTGATCTAGCGGAGCAGGCGATTGGATAATGTTTTGTTCATGAGGCTTGTTCATTGGAGACTCACTCCTTTACTCCGTCCCACAGAGAGGCAGCCCGCGAGTGTCGCAGGAAGAAGAAGGAGTACGTCAAGTGTCTGGAGAACCGCGTGGCCGTGCTGGAGAACCAGAACAAAACCCTCATCGAGGAACTGAAAGCCCTCAAAGACTTGTACTGCCACAAATCAGAGTAGAATCGTCACCCAACGCCTGCCAGGAGCCGGCTCGGTGCCCGTCTGTCGCCCCCCCCCCCCCCCGCCCGCACAGAGACTCAGCTCAGAGACGCTCCTGGACGCCGCCGCCCCTTTTCTACTCTTTGCTTTCTTTATAAAGACTGCAGTAAATCTGTAAAGTGACTCACCAGGATTACAACAAGATGACACACCCCCCTCTTCTCCCGTCACCGGTTTTAAATCCTAAATCTGCTCCCATCGGGCTGACGGCGTGGAAGCTGTGCCGACCTCGACAGGGTCTTTGCGGTGAAGTGGTGGAACGGACAATGAGGCGGTTTTTGTATCACGCCGCCAAAGGGAAGCGTTCCAGTCACTGGACGAATCGGGCGACATCACCAGCAGCGGGGAACTGCTCGATACCGTCACCGCCGACGGACATTTTTACACTTTCAAATCCTGAGACGCTCTGAAGTCTCGGTTTCCTTTTGTGTGCGACGTTTGTTATCGTAACTGAGCTCTCGCATTAACATCTGTTACTTACTAATGCTTTGAACTATAGATTGACTGCATCATGGATATTTTATCTTTTGGTTTATGTGTAAGATTCCATGCTCTGATGATGCCATTTGCTTTTTGTTGAACTCTTGTTTACCTTGCCTTTATACATGGAACATGAAACTGACCGTCGGGTTGTGACATGGGGTTCATGTTAGTTGCAGCTTTAAGAAACGTGGTTATGGCTGGAGGACGTGGACGGCACTGAATCTGGAAATCCCACATGTAAAATCACTGATATTCACGTGTTCTCAGCCATAACTGATTTCATATTACAACCATCTTCTAAATTAAACAGAGAAGAGGATCAATTTGAAAAGTCGGAGTTTGTCCCCATTAATCTACAGACACATCTGACTTCCTCTCGTTTTTTATCTGCCTCCTGTTGTTTTTTTTTTAAATTGTCTATATTTGTTATTCAGTTCGCCCGGTTTTTAAAGTTAGTTTCATGAATTCTGAAAAAAGAGCCTTGTGTGTTGATGCAACAGGAGAATATTTCCCAGTTCAGAGACGTGTGGCCCTTCACTGGTGCGTCAGTGTATTTCACTCTTGCAATACTGCCACTGTATTTTTATTTTTATTTTGGGAACGCTTCAAATAATGCTGTACCCGATTGTTGACAACTGTATGTCGAGGTGTCAAGATTGTGTTGACAGGATTAGAGGCACTCGCACTTTCTTTGCTTAAACAATCCGACCACATTTCACATGGCGTCATCCTCCCCCCACCCCCTCTTCGCCCCGGGTGAGAAGCCTCTTTAGGGTTTTACACAGAGAAGCAGTTATTCATCACCAAGTGTCTGTGGGCGTTCTGTTCATTATCGTCACATATTGATCAGGATGTAGAAGTACAGATATCTTACCTGAAAGTTACTCCGGTAAAAGTAAAGATCACCGTACGAACATGGCTTGAGTCAAAGTCTTCAAGTCGCTCATATTAAATGTACTTCAGTATCACAAGTACCAATCTTAAAAATGCTAAGTGCTTTTTGGCGTCCATACAGACACAAGACAACCTAACCTTGTTCTCTTCAGGGTTTATTTCAACTGACTGGGAAAATTATAACAAAGTTATAAAAAATATACTGTACAACTGTTGAAGCCCAGATGCTGAGGTTCAAGTAGTAATGGACTAATGCATCTGAACTTCTAGAGACAACAAAGAACCAACACAACAGAATAAACAAGTGCCTCCTGTGTCTGCCTGAGAACACTAACAGACCAGTGTAACCACCAGATTCTGTAAATATCACTAAACATGGACCTTCCACTTTCTGATCAGGAGCAGGAATAACACACGATGCCCCTTATGAATAATAAACACTGACCTGAACCGAGCACCTGGATCATTCTGAAGGGAATACAATGTGCTGGTGTTGATTAAGTCCCAGATCTAGAGGAAGTCAAACTCTTAAAGATTCTGAAGGTGATCCTGCAGAGGGGTCATTACCGGTACAGCCGGTAAAATCACTGAAATTCACGTGTGCTCAGCCTTAACTGAAATATCACAACCATCTTCTCAAAGAAAAACTAAATGAAACTGAGCAGCGGATCGATTCAGAGGAAGGAAAGTGTCCACACGTGAGCACGGGACGTGACAGTGAGCCGAGTGGACGTGTTCACGCTGACAGTCTTTTAGGTATTATGTATAGTCATGACAGTTATATGCTTTTTTAGGTTGCTTTTGGATTTTTGTATACAGTTTCTAAGTGTCAGCACCAACCTGTATGATACAGTGCATTCTGTCAGAGCTATTCAAATATTACACTTTTGGCAGCTGGTAATAAATGTGTTTCTGGTAAAATGTCCAGTTCCATGTGTCATAACTCCGCCCGGGGCTCCGGCAGCTTCCAGGCCTTGTAGATGTGGATGTCCCTCTGCTGGTCGTAGTGCACCTCCTCCACCCTGAAGCGCTCCTTCAGCAGCTCCAGGAAGCGAGTGTCCCGCTCGTAGCGGATCTTGCAGGCCAGCAGCACGGCGGTGGCGTCCGAGCACAGGTGCTCCAGCGTCTGCAGCAGCGCCACGAACGTGTCCTCCAGGTAAACGATGTCCGCCCCCAGCACCAGGTCGAACCCCCCGGCGGGGTATCGGTCGAGGCCCTGACCCCAGGTCAGCTCGGACACCGTGGCTGAGCCCTGGCAGCCTGGAGGCAGGTTGGACTTCACGTTGGTGGAGAGCAGGTCCAGGGCCGACGCTCGGTCGGTGACGGTCACTTCAGCTCCTGGAAGATCAAATAGACACGTGACTCAGATCGGTCCCTGTGGCCAAAGCAACACTATGCAGCAGCGCCCCCTGCCGACACACGTGAGTACTTGCTGAAACCGTGATGTCATTTCATCTGTGTGCAGTAGGAGGCGCTGTGCTCGTGTTCAGGTTCTCACCCAGCAAAGCAGCTACGATGCCCGCGAGTCCAGTTCCAGCTCCCAGTTCAATCACCCGCTTCCCCTTCAGCGTCAGCTCCCCCCCCTGCTCCATGTACACGGAGAGGACCACAGCCTGCACACACACGTCACATGTCATCAAATACGTTATTTACATGTAAACAACATGTCATTTACATGTCCTGGTGGACGTGCGGGACAGTGAGCGTCTCACCGCGTCCCACAGCACAGCAGCCACTCCATGTCTCCTCCAGTCCTGGGACACAGTGACGCGATGGGAGTTGAACTCGAACTGGGCGGACGCGCTGTGGAGCTTCGACAGGAGAGGGGAACAGTTCTCTACGTACGGAACCAGCGCCATGTTGTTCTCCTCCTGTGTGACGCAGCTGCACATGCGCACTGAGTCTCTTTCTCGTCCCGGCCAATCGTTTATCCATAGGAAGGGGGCGGGGCTTTGTATGGACTCCAACCGGTGCTCAGGAAGTTGATACCTTCTGCTCTTGCTTTCAAAATAAAAGCCGAGAAGCTATAACTACCGGGAATTTTACAAGTAAAAATTGAATCGTATTGTTTGAGTATTGTATTGTTTATTATATAATGTATCTCCTCTTGATATTATAGGTGTCTATTGGCTTGTTATGTTGTGGGCCCTATTTTAGAAATATTTTTTTACTGTTAAAATGTCCTTTCTTTTTGATGTAAAACCTAGTAAAATTGTGTACCTATCCAAATTTGGACCGTTTATTTTCTCTGCTTATTCTTCTACTTATTAATATTATTATTGTCGCTTCTGTGCCAAATCTTGAGTTGGGACTCTTATTGTGATCAGCGGAAGCAGGAAGCGACAAGCGAGTGATCTCCCGGTGAGGGTTTATCAGTCCCGGACGTGTCCCCCGCTGCTGTGACGGTGTTGAAGCTAACGCTGCTAACACGGTTCAACTCCCCGGTACCGGAGACATGTCCGCCGCCTCCGCCACCTCCTCTGGGGCCGGTCCCGCTCAGTGAGTCCGTGTTTACCCGTGGAGGAGACTTCCTGTGGGGGAAGATGGACGCGCACCGGACCCAGGTGTTAGCATT